>NC_056439.1:8295892-8348392 GCF_018296145.1 Oncorhynchus tshawytscha | reverse complement strand
CTTTCTCTTTCTGTGTCTCTCTTTGTAACTCCCTCTTTCTGTGTCTCTCTCTTTAACTTTCTCTCTCTCTCTCCACCCCCTCTACTCCCCCATCATACTTATACCTATGCTTACCTCTCTTCTATTCTCTCCCTTCTCTCTCTTTCTGTGGAAAATAGCCTGCTCTGCAGCTGCCCACTGTGATAAACCTCTCTTAGAAACATCAAAATGATAACAAGATCTATAGCGTCAAATCTAAATAATCACCATGTATAAATAAATTAAAAATCCTGCTGCCCTCTCTCACACCGAGTGAATCAGAGTGCAAGGCGGAACATCTCACATGAGAGGCATAGTGGTGAGCGCCGTAGCCAGCTCGCGTGTTGCCAGTCGGTGAACTACTGTCCTCGCTCTCTCTCTCTCCTCGGAGAAAAGGAGTAGGCGGATGAGAAAGAAGTGCGATTTCTCGACTCAGACTGACGTTCTGAATGTTGCAGATAGAAATATATTGAACAGAGCCGAGATTTTTTCCCTCTTCTCTCTGACCGACAATTCCATCTGTTCTACACTGTGTATTTCTCTCTTAACGTTTGGTAATCCTCCCCAAACTCTCCAGAGGTTGCTGTAGCGTCTCTGGCTATGTAAATGCCTTCCAAACGCAGGTGGACGTTTTTATTTTGTCTGAGCACGTAGGCCCTTAGTCTTTCTGCAGGTGGTCCATTTTGACTTGTGTATTGATGAGTGGGGAAGGTTCAGGATTAGGAGAATGGAAGAGCATAAGCTCCCTCTACAGTGGGGAAGTGGAGCTGCATACAGCAAAATGAATGGCAAAGATGGAGTACTTCCAACACGTGTCTTGTTTGTTTTTCTGCTGTACCCTGTATGTCATTTGGTTAGCCTTCTGAGCGCTCTTGGACGATAAGTGATTTGGAGATACTAGAGTATAATAAACAAGCAAACTAACACGCAACTGACGCAGTGATAGTCCATCATAGGTCGAGCACAGTTCTGTTATTACCCGTTATTACCCGTGTAGGGGTGATATGGGGGATCGCTGAGTGATAGTCTGCTTTAACATGGTTGCCGAAATGGTGGCAGTTATTTGGGCTTATACGTTGTCAGAAATAGTACTTTTTGTTGACTTGTTGAATGAAAGCAGTAAAATAAGTGAATCGTGTCAAAGTTTTGGGGACATTTTATAAATAGGCCTAAGTCCTAGTATGAGTTTTTGATAATTAATATGCAAGCTTTAGTTGGGTCACCTCTCTCTCTCTCTCGCTCTCGCTCTCGCTCTCTCTCGCAACAGACACAACGTGTGACTTATCCCTCTCTCCTCTCCCTTTTCTCCCTCTAGGTGGCTGACAACGGCAAGCCCCAGCTCCTCTCCATGGCATACATCAGCATCCGGGTCATCGACGAGAGTGTCTACCCGCCCGCCGTCTTCCCGCTGGACATCTACATTTCTGTCGCCGGCGAGGAGTACCCCGGCGGCGTGCTCGGCAAAATCCACGCCACCGACCAGGACATTTACGACACGCTAACTTACAGTCTCGCACCTCCATCATCCCAGGATAACGCCGAAGACGCTCTGTTCACCGTCTCCGCCGCGGACGGGAAAGTCATCGCCCAGCGCCCGCTCGACGTGGGCCACTACCCGCTCAACATCACCGTCACGGACGGGCGCTTTTCGGCGACGGCCGACGTGAACGTGCACGTGCGCCAAGTGACTCGGCAGGCGCTGGACAACTCCATCGCCGTGCGTTTCGCCGGCATCGCGCCCGAGGAGTTCGTCGGGGACTACTGGCGCACGTTCCAGCGGGCGTTGAGGAATGTAGCGGGGGTGAGACGCAGCGAGGCCCAGCTGGTTAGTCTGCAGCCGTCCGAGCAGGGGACAGGAGACCTGGATGTTCTACTGGTTCTGGAGAAGTCCGGGAGTCCCTACCAACCACAGGAGGTAAGAACCATGACCACGGCTCAGAGTAGGAGTGCTGATCTCGGATCAGGTCCTCCCCCTGTCCATATCATCCTATCAATTGTGATCTGAAAGGCAAGACTGATTCTGGATCAGCACTTACTTTGTTTACTAGCCAATGAGGTTATGATACCGATAATAATACCAATAGCATATGTAATAATTTAACGCAATATACCATAGAACCATAGAAATTGACCGAATGTATTTACAGTTGTGAAATAGAATCAAAACTCTAGGATTCATCATGAAGAATAGTCAAGTGCCGAATTCGCTGCAATATGCCACATGTCCGTTTAAGGACTTCCAGGTTGATCTTTCAGTCTTTTTAACGTCTTCACCGTTGCTCCTCCAGGTGGTCTTCCGCAAGCTCAACTCGTCTGCGGCGGTCATCGAGGAAATGACGGGCGTGCGCCTCGTGCGCGTGGTCAAGAAGCTGTGCGCCGGCCTGGACTGCCCGCTGCGCTTCTGCGACGAGGTTATCAGCCTGGACAGGACCGCCATGTCCACCTATAGCACGGCCCGTCTCAGCTTCGTCACGCCACGACACCAGCGCACGGCTACCTGTCAGTGTGAAGGTACTGACAGGCACACACTGAGACGTATATGGGCCTACACACACACACACACACACACATAGGCATAGATGTGCATAAATAGACACACACACACACACCTTTACACCTCCCACCCCATCACACACACATAGACCTAAACCACCACACACACACACCCCTCACCCCCTGACCCCCTGAACCCATTCTGGCTTCATCATGCACTTAACCCGTGTATGTTGTTGTTCCAGGTGGCAAATGTCCCACGGTGAACAAGCTGTGTGATGCCAACCCCTGCCCAGAAGGCATGGAGTGTGTGGCAGACCGGAAGGAGGCCAAGTATAGCTGTGTGTGTACAGATGGTGCCAAGCAGGGCAAGTGCTCCGGTAAGAGCAGACACACCTCTCATCCTATCTGACTCTCTCTCCCCCTCTCTCCATATCTCTCTCTCTTACTACCCCTCTCTCCCTCTCGCTCACTGATATGAAGCTGTCAAATGAGTATATATGATCCTACTGTTTGTTTTGTCTCTGTATTCACTGTCTAGTTATCAGTCTCTCCCTCTTCTTATCTCTCCCCCCCATACTTATCTTTGCCCCCCCTCCCCAGACGGCCAGTCCCTGACGTTCAGCGGGACGGGCTATGTCAAGTACCGTCTGATGGAGAATGAGAACAAGGAGGAGATGAAGCTGTCCCTCAGGCTGAGGACCTTCTCCAGCCACGCCACCGTCATGTACGCCAAGGGCACCGACTACAGCATCCTGGAGGTGGGTCAAAGGTCAAACACGGTGTGCGCGTGCCCATGTGAGAAGACGCCGGATTCTAGCTACTAGCCACAGACTATAAGAACATAAATCTCCTTCCCACACCATTTCAAGTCCACCGTAGTATTTTTCCCAGCTTGGGCATGAAATCACAGTAAACAAACCACTTTCTTGTCTGTGCTGTGGGTACTGTCCTATTTATTCTGAGTCTGCTGCTCCAGCTCCCAGTCCCATGCCCAATCCCCGTATTAGCCCATGTTATCCTGTGTAGGCAACGGCCTGATAATCGCTAGCTGCCAGGACCTCCCCTTGGGGGGGCCACCATGCTGTGTGCTGGTTGTCTTTTATGATCCTCGCGTGAAAGGGCTCTGGGAATGCGGTGGTGGGACTGCATGTCGAACAACACACACAGCCGTGCTATTTTCAGGGAATGCTGAGAGGGAAGCGGAAAGCACTTTCTCACACATTCCTCACCGGTGTACGGTCTAGGTGCCAGAGGATCAGCTAGCTATTCACTACGTAGTGCACTACTTTTGAGCAGGGCCCATAGGGCTCTGGTCAAAAGTAGTGCACTATAGAAGAAATAGGGTGCCATTTGGGACACTAGTGCTCCAAGGGATTTAGCTTACTGGTTTGAATATTACATGATATCACAAGACAATGTGATACGGTAAGATACATTATATACACAAAAGTATGTGGACAGCCCTTCAAATTAGTGGATTCGACTAATTTCAATCACACACGTTGCTGGTGTATAAGGTGTATAAAATCGAGCACACCGTCATGCAATCTCCATAGACAAACATTGGCAGTAGAATGGCCTTACTGAAGAGCTCAGTGACTATCAGCTTGGCACCGTCATAGGATGCCACCATCCCAACAGGTCAGTTCGTCAAATGTCTGCCCTGCTAGAACATTTATTTGTACCGCTCTGGTTACATTTGTAACCAGTTAAGAACATCCCTTAGCAGTGGTATATTGGCCATATACCACACCCCCGCCCGTTCCTTATGGGTTAATTATCTGGACTAGCGGTTCTATCTGGACGGGGCCTAACTCCTCTCTCTCCCTTTCTCCTTCCGTCAGATTGTGAATGGCCGCCTGCAGTACAAGTTTGACTGTGGCAGTGGCCCTGGAATCGTCTCTGTACACAGCACCCAGGTCAACGACGGCGACTGGCACGCGGTCACCCTCGAGGTGGATGGCAACTACGCCAAGCTGGTCTTGGACCGCGTGCACGCCGCCTCGGGCACAGCGCCGGGTACTCTGCGCACACTCAACCTGGACAACAGTGTCTACTTCGGCGGGCATGTGCGCCAGCACCCCTCTTCTACAGCTGGGCGCCACGGTCGCAGTTTGCCCCTCACCAATGGGCTCCGAGGCTGCGTGGAAGCCATCGTGCTCAACGGCCAAGAGCTGCCGCTCAACACCAAGGCGCGTGGCGCCCACGCCGTGCTGGAGGACGCGGTGGACGTGGCACCCGGGTGCGTGCTGGCGCCCGCCACCGAGGGCTGCTCCAGCAACCCCTGTACCAACGGGGGCAGCTGCTCCTCACTGGCCAACGGAGGTACGAAGCTCCCGTTGTGGTTTTTGTCGCCTGGTGTCGTGTCTACTCGAGTTGCGTAGTTATGCTCCTCAACCTAGTCTGCTTATAATGCCCAACGTTTTGATTATCTGAAGATGATTACTGTGTCATCCGAATGTGCGTTTCTGAGCCCAAAGTTAAAGTATACAGCTGTAATCCTCATTCCTCAATCCAAACCTGTTTCCCCCACGGCCCTGTGAACACCAAATTACAATGGCATGTCCAACCTTTCTCTTATGCTTTCTCTGCTGTTTCACCAGGTTACTTCTGTAAGTGCAAGGCTTCGTTCATGGGTACTCATTGTGAGATTGGCATCAGCCCATGTGCCTCCAACCCCTGCCTGTACGGGGGAACCTGCGTGCCACGCGGCGACGACCTCTACTGCCAGTGCAGAGGGCAGTACTCGGGACAACGGTATGAATCTGTCTCTTTCGCATAGATATGATGCTTTTATGAACATAGTGTACTGCTTAAGGGTGAAAATGGAATTGTAGATTTGGGAGCTCAGACTAACCATTTGTCCTGGCTTTTGCTGACAGATATAAGGATTTATTACTTGTTATAAGCGTGGTATTAAAAAGTATGCCCTCTTACCAATTTCAATGTTTGGATGACATTTTCCAAAAAAAAAAAAATCTGTTTTGGCATGTGTTGTATAAATATTTTGACAGAGTAAACAATCTCATCTTATCTGCGTTTTTGTTGTTGCTCCTATCCAGGGCCTATTCTCCATAACATCTGTTAGCACTCCTCCATTCGCTTAATCTGAAATGAAAATCGAGCCTGAGCCTCGTGTTGATAACAAAAAAACGGAAGCGTTGCACTGTAGGAAATGGCATTGAGCATATCCGCAGAGCTGGAATTGCATGCACGCGTCTCGATAATTCTCTGAGATACTCGGATGCCGCATTGGATCAGTGACTGTCAGGAAGTAATACGGTTATTTCGCATTACTCTTTGGTCTAGGCTGCTGGATTGAATAGGTATCTTTTCGCTACAGGTGCCAGGTGGGGCCGTACTGCACAGACAACCCCTGTAAAAACAGTGGGAAGTGCATTGACAGCCTGGATGGTCCTGTGTGTGAGTGTGAACAGGGATTCCAGGGTGACAGGTATGTGTGCAAAAAGGGCGGCCGTCTTACT
Source organism: Oncorhynchus tshawytscha (assembly GCF_018296145.1). Lineage (NCBI taxonomy): Eukaryota > Metazoa > Chordata > Actinopteri > Salmoniformes > Salmonidae > Oncorhynchus > Oncorhynchus tshawytscha. Next base: position 8,342,393 of record NC_056439.1, on the reverse strand, counting down.
TCTCAAAGCCACCGTTTTTCCCGTAGTCCATTTGCCAAACGACTATCTTTTACTGTCAACGTGTTGCTGTCTCTTGATCCTCCCTGTCCTTTCGTCGCGGTGCAGGTGCCTCGGTGATGTGGACGAGTGCCTGAAGAACCCGTGCTCCAACGGCGGCCAATGCCAGAACACCTACGGCTCGTACACCTGCAACTGCTCCCTGGGCTACATCGGGTGGCTATGCGAACTCCGCTCCGAGGTCCGCAACGAGTTCATCTCCACCTCCTGGAACATCGGCCTTGAGGAAGTCATCGGTATTGTGGTCTTTGTGGCCGCCATTTTCCTCCTGGTCGTCCTCTTCGTGGTCATCCGCAAGAGGGCGTGCCGAAGAAAGTCCAAGTCTGACGACAACAAGCGCAGCCCGGGAGGCCTAGGAGCGCCGCACCCCTTCCTCCAGGGGCCCTACTTTGACGCAAAGCTCTGTAAGAACATTTACTCTGACATTCCGCCGCAGGTGCCTGTTCGGCCCAGCTCGTACACACCCAGCATCCCCAGCGATTCGCGCAACAACCTGGACCGCAACTCGTTTGAGGGCTCGGCCATCCCCGAGCACCCCGAGTTCAGCACGTTCAACCCGGACACAATGCACGGACACCGCAAGACGGTTGCCGTGTGCAGCGTGGCGCCCAACCTGCCTCCGCCGCCGCCCTCCAACTCGGTCTCAGACAGCGACTCCATCCAGAAGCCCAGCTGGGACTACGAGTACGACGGTAAAGCTCCTTTACACCAGTCCATATCTTTATTGTTGATTCATATTTGTAGATTCCCTATTATAGATTGTTTTAGGCTCATTGGTGGGAATTACCTTCACATCATTCACGGTGTGTCCAATGGGGTTGGGCCGATTTATATGATTAAATCGACTATCGTGATATTTGATATTGACGATAAGTCGGGAAATACAAGAGTTATACTCTTTTTGAACTTTACAAATCAAAACTGTGCAGTTTTATCAGTTAGACTGAATGAATATGTCGAAATGAATTAACATATTATTTTTTCACCATACTAAGATTGTCATTAAATAATTTGACAATATTATAAATATGGACATCAATTGTACAGTCTGGAATGATCTATCTAGTCATTAAAGGGGCAAATATCTCTCAACCCTCGTATCCAATACTAAAGCCAAAGTACAAAAACCCCTCGAACTTGATCACAGTAGAAATGTAGCAAATCCCTGCGTGTCATCTCTTCCCGGACATACTACTTCACCCACCTACATCTCTGTGTGTCTGTGCTTCTGTACTCCAGCTAAGGTAGTAGACTTGGATCACTGTTTGACCAAGAAGCCAGTGGAGGACAGTGCCTGTCACTACAACACCAGGGGCAGTATGTCTGAGGTCCAGTCCCTCAGCTCCTTCCAGTCCGAGTCCTGTGACGATAACGGTATGCATCTGAACAGAAATGGTCAACCTCTTTTCATTGATAAATGTCCTAATGTATTGACTAGATTGATTTATACCCAGAGTGAACCAAGTTTGGTCGTCTACAAACCCATATTTGTTCTTAATGTAGATCTAAATATGTTCTTTTACTTTGGTTCTATAATTCTGAATTCCCGAAGTAGTACATCAGACTCTTGCATGTTTGCAGTAGAAAGCACACGTGGGGATGCTTGTGGAAAACTCTTCTGGTTCTTGTTTGACTGCAGTTCTTTGTAGAGTGGCCCCTTGGCCGTACTTGACTTGTGAACATGCTACATGCTAATCATCGCTCTTTGCATGCCGTGATTGGCTGCGGCGGTGGCTCTGTGGGGTCATGTGTTCTTCTCTCTCCCTTTTTGCTGCGGGGCTTCAGTTCCCATTTGGATCAAATCGGTCCACAGACCCAGAACACGGTTTTAACTAGGGGTCAGCTTGTAAGTCCTCAATCACCTCGGTACAGAAGGAAGCGATCAAAGAGAAAAAAAAAACATTTTGCAAGATTCTCCAGGAATAAAAAGGCCTTTCTGTTGTCGGTCTCTTTTTTTTTTCTCTCTCTCGCCCTCTACTCAGCCCGAGCCGCAAAACAGGCGTGCTTGTACAGGCTTCCCCACTGAAGTGGCAAGAGGGAAAATTAGCATTAGCCAAGGAAGTTTGCAAATTAGCATCATAACATGATTTTAAGTTATTTTCTCTTATTTTACTTGTATGTCCCTTTTTTTTGTCTCTCTTTTCGCATGTGTTTCTTTTAAAACAAAATCTAGCCACGGATGGATGTTTGAAGAAGACAGCGAGGAGAATTAAGCAAGGGTATAAAGTACATATGATGGTTCTTCTCCCATATCTGCCCTCATTTCACATTGGGTTGTGGGGAATGTGTTTGCCATCAATCACCACAACCTTCATCTGTACTTATCCTTATAACCTGACTGTGAAAACCTGCTGGATTTCTGATACATCGATCTAATGTATTTATCATAGATATCTTTACAGTATATCTATACAGAAAATATTTCTACTTCTTTGTGAAGTATTATTTAGTTGTTTTTTTAGACTGTATTTGGACAAACATATAGTCTTAGCTATTTTAGGGCTGGAAAGGCGTTTTTATCCTTGAGAATTTCTCTGATCCTTCCTTCCATACTATCAATGGCACCCCTAGCATCTCCGTATGTTGTTGCTGTGTGTTCTCTTGCACAAAGATCAAACTCCCCTCTCCACCGTGTCCCGTTCCACCTCTGTGTTGTGACCAACCATTGAAACCCAAACATCCAATGTAGACATCCTTCAACATCATGCAGTCAGTCTTACCCTCCCGTCTTCGTCCCTCCCCCCCACCAACCAAAAACTACATACGTTTCAGAGCAACACAGGGGGGAAAAATGTTTTTGTAGGGAAACGTTTCCCGACGCAAAAGTGCTCTTCCATTTTTGTTTGGTTTCTTTTTCCAAATCATTTGTACTAATGTAAAAATATTCCTCATCTGCTCCTTTCTCTTACCTTTCACAAGCCTCCATAGTGACGGTTATCCACCTTGTCAACTCTGTTATTGACTCGGTGGAAGGAGAAGGTACTTTTTTACTACTATCACCTCAATACTTGTTAGTCGTCTGTGGTGTTTCTGTGTGGTTGCGTTCCGTAGTTTCCAGACCTGGGTTTAAATATTATTTGAAATCTTTCAAGTACTTTAAGTGTTTGCTTCCACCTGCCTGGAGTAGTAGCAGGTGGGCGGAGTTTGCACTTTAAAAACACATTTCTATTGGTTCCATTGCAACAGGCAAGCACAGTTTAAAATGATTTTGATTACTATTTTAACCCAGGTCTGGTAGTTTCATGCTCCGTCCTCAGTGTCAGGATGATGAGTTAGGCCTCGGAGACGCCATTTCCTTATCCAATGATATGCCCCATCTCATTGACATCCAAATTGTTGTAATTTGAATCGCGCTGCCTAATTTGAGTCTCAAAATTGAAATGTCTCACACAATTGGCCAATTAACAGAGCAGCAAAAATATCATTTGGAAGGGGCTAGGTTAATTTCCCTCGCCCCTCAATTGACCGTTTAAGAAAATGGCACTACTGTTGTTTGTATTGTAAGAGTGTGTCTTTACTCAAGAGCCGTAGGTGTTTTTTTTTTCATGTTTCATTCTTGTTCTGGGCTTCTCTCTCTCGGGTTCTTAACTTGACTTGTTTTCCCTCTCTCCCGTCTCGCCTCGTCTAAAGAGTCTTTTTTGGCTCATGATCTCAAGAACCCAAGAGGTGACTGTTTTGTCATTTTTTTGCCTGAAGCCCAGTGGTGTTCCCCCCCCCCCCTTAATGTCAACCAACAAAACAATCCTTTGCATGACGTAGATGCTGTGAGGAAATAAGACTGGAAATGTGTAAGCATTATTTGGTCGAAACAATATTATATCGATAGTTATAAACTACACATGGAAACTAATTTTGTCACAGTACTTCAATTCAAATCCCTCACATAGACCCTAAAATGTGTTTTGTGTCCCCGCTTTCCCCCAGTAACTATAACAGTCCCACGTTGAATGAAGTTAGATTCCTTTGATGTCTAACACAACAACAAAAAAATCGAGCCAATTTTAAAGCAAATGTTTGAAACGTTGCTTTGAAAATCACTAATCGCATTCACCCCCATAAACCGCATAAACCACTCCGTAAATGTAGTAAAAGTGTCTGTTTCAAGTGTATTACATCTTAATCAGGATTTGTTTATACTATGTGTGTGTACGTGTATTTGCAAAGAATGTGTGTGCATTTTAAACTGTTTTGGGATTTTTGTGTTTATTTTTTAACACATCCAACTGAATGTGTTGGTGTGTCATGAAAATTGCATGGTGTGGGTTTTTAACACTAACATGCTGCTGGTGTGTGTGTATGTGCTTTGAGGCGTAAGGTGGTGGGACCTGTGGTGTCTAATTCTTTGCATCCTGTCCAACAGGCTATCACTGGGACACCTCTGATTGGATGCCAAGTGTTCAACTTCCTGGAATACAGGAGTTCCCGCAGTATGAGGTCGTGGAGTCCCCGGCCCCCCTGTACAGTGACCCAAACGCCATCGATACTGACTACTACCCCGGCGGCTACGACATCGAGAGCGACTTCCCGCTGCCGCTAGAGGACTTCCCTGCCCACGAGGACCTGCCCCTGCCGCCGCTACCCGAGTATGGCGACCGCTACACCACCCTGGAACCACCCCGGAGGGACCTGGCGCCTCCTGGCAGCCCAGGTTCGAGTTCGGCCTTGGGGGTGCGCCACCGCCCACCACTGCCCCAGCTCTATAGCCTTAACCAGTACCTACCGCACCACCACTACCCCAGCGACGCTGAGGGCAGCCTGGGCCGGGGCAGCTCCACGGCCGCCACCAACTCCACCCCGACGTCCACCATGGGCGGCGCCAGCAGCTACCGGGGCGGCTACCCCATGGGGTACGGACGGGGGGACTTTGAGGCGCCGGCGCTGGACAACATGTCCATGTCCCTGTACACATCCACGGCCTCCTGCTCGGACATGTCGGCGTGCTGCGAGGAGTCAGAGGTCATGATGAGCGACTATGAGAGCGGTGACGAGGGACACTTTGAGCGGCTGGCCATCCCCGCACTGGACTCCCAACAGCACACTGAAGTCTGACACTGGATCCAAACAAAAGTGCCTGAACCCCCACCCCTCCATCTCTACCTTATGTTAACCCCCTCTACCCGTGTACACACTACAACTACACACAACACAAAGAGACACTACACTGACACAGACACACTTATACATACAGTGCCTTGCAAAAGTATTCACTCCCCCCCTTGGCGTTTTTTCCTATTTTGTTGCATTACAACCTGAAATTGTAATAGATTTTTATTTGTATTTCATGTGATGGACATACACAAAATTGGTGAAGTGAAATGAAAGCAATTACTTGTTTAAAAAAATAAAAAAAAGACAACCGGAAAAGTGGTGCGTGCATATGTATTCACCCCCTAAATAAGCTCTGGTGCAACCAATTACCATCAGAAGTCACAAAATTAATGAAATAAAGTCCACCTGTGTGAAAGGTGTCATGTGATCTGTCACATGAGCTCAGTATATATATATATATACACACCTGTTCTTGAAAGGCCCCAGAGTCTGCAACACCATTAAGCAATGGGAACCACCAAGCAAGCGGCACCATGAAGACCAAGGAGCTCTCCAAACAGGTCATGGAGTGGAGAAGTACAGATCAGGGTTGGGTTATAAAAAAATATCCAAAACCTTGTACATCCTACAGAGCACCATTTAAAACCATTAATAAAACAATGAAAGAATATGGCACCACAACAAACCTGCCAAGAGAGGGTTGCCCACCAAACCTCACAGACCAGGCAAGGAGGGCATTAACCAGAGAGGCAACAAATAGAACAAAGATAACCCTGAAGGAGCTGCAATCAAATGATACAAAGCACCAACATCTATTTTAATTCCAGGTTGTAAGGCAACAAAATAGGAAAAATGCAAAGGGGGGTGAATACTTTCATAAGACACTGTACACACAGAGAGCAATGAATTTGTTCACCTAAACAGGAGTAATCGGGACTGGTCTTACTCTGAAGGCTGCTTGGCTGGGCGGCAGTGTCTTCAAGGAGATATCATTTAGCACTGGACCCCGTAGCCTCCTCTATCTACTCAGTCCAAATCCTGCAGTACTGGAAAAATACCCGTGTTTGAGTTGGCTGTGCCATTGCTTTAAGTAAATGTCAATTATGCACAAGAAATGTCTGATGGAAAAGTACATTGATGTACAACTACAAAGGAAAAAAGAAAACCATTGACACCATTAACAATTATGATAAATAAAACACCGAATGATATCTGTATTTGTAGAGGTAAAACAGTGCAAACGGATTTTTGATACAAATCCTCGTTCATTTTCAATGTAAATTTAAATGTACAGTTTTGATTTCAAGGTTTACTAGGTTTTGTAGATATTTCATGCTTTTGTTTTCCCCCCCCAAAAAAACACAAGTTAAATGGTGTGTTACATTATCAGCCTTACTGTTCCTTCATTCACAAGAAGAAAAAAACGAAACTTGTTTAACAAAAGAGAAGAGCTCTGCTTTTCCAAAACACAATGTATCCGTTGAAAGTTGATCGTCTCCTGCTCATTTCAGAAAGGGTCTTTCGATGAGCGACTGCATATTCTTGTGTTGTTCAAATTTTTATTTGTTTGTTTGTACATGGTGACTTTGGAACCTCTTTATTTTTCCACCACGAAAATGGGACCCAATATATTTATAGTGCAAAGTTATCCATAGACACTTGACTTTTTCAGATGTCTATGTGGGTGTGAGCAGTGCTATGGTCTTGTTAAGGTTTTTATTGAATACTGCCATTAGCTCACGCTTTCCTACTGGCAATAAATTATTCATAAAAAAAACATTTGGGTGCCTCGTGTCTTTTATTTGTTGCTGGTGTTTCAAGTATTTCATTTAATTCAATTCGATAACTTTATTCATCCAACTTTATTTAGGGGCAATTAAGTAAAGCAAGTCAGGGGAAACATCAACGTCAACTGTAGAAATATCATGTATGACGTAGCTGAAGTTGGAAGTTTACATACACTTAGGTTTGAGTCATTAACTCGATTTTCAACCACTCTACAAATTTCTTGTTAACAAACTATAGTTTTGGCAAGTCGGTTAGGACATCTACTTTGTGCATGACACAAGTCATTTTTCCAACAATTGTTTACAGACAGATTATTTCACTTATAATTCACTGTACCACAATTCCAGTGGGTCTGAAGTTTACATACGCTAAGTTGACTGTGCCTTTAATTAGCTTGGAAAATTCCAGAGAATTATGTCATGGCTTTAGAAGCTTCTGATAGGCTAATTGACATAATTTGAGTCAATTGGAGGTGTACCTCTGGATGTTTTCAAGGCCTACCTTCAAACTCAGTGCCTCTTTGCTTGACATCATGGGAAAATCAAAAGCCAAGACCTCAGAACACATTGTAGACCTCCACAAGTCTGGTCCATGCTTGGGAGCAATTTCCAAACGCCTGAAGGTACCACGTTCATCTGTACAAACAATAGTACGCAAGTATAAACACCATGGGACCACGCAGCCGTCATACCGCTCAGGAAGGAGACGTGTTCTGTCTCCTAGAGATGAACTTACTTTGGTGTGAAAAGTGCAAATCAATCCCAGAACAACAGCAAAGGACCTTGTGAAGATGCTGGAGAAAACAGGTACAAATGTATCTATATCCACAGTAAAACAAGTCCTAAATCGACAACTTGGAAGGCCGCTCAGCAAAGAAGAAGCCACTGCTCCAAAACCACCATAAAAAAGCCAGACTACGGTTTGCAACTGCACATGGGGACAAAGATTGTACTTTTTGGAGAAATATCCTTTGGTCTGATAAAACAAAAATAAAACTGTTTGGCCATAATGACCATCATTATGTTTGGAGGAAAAGGGGGAGGCTTGCAAGCTAAAGAACACCATCCCAACCGTGAAGCACGGGGGTGGCAGCATCATGTTGTGGGGGTGCTTTGCTGCAGGAGGGACTGGTGCACTTCACAAAATAGATGGCTTCATGATGGGTCTTCCAAATGGACAATGACCCCAAGCATACTTCCAAAGTTGTGGCAAAATGGCTTCAGGACATCAAAGTCTTTCTGCGGTTAATGTCGCTCCATCTAATTCATACCTTCATACCAGCAAACAACAACCTCATGTGTTTTCACAGCTCGAGGTCTCATTATGACTGTATTCCTTGGCTTCACTGTGCATTTATGTGTTAATTTTGAATCCTGCTTAATCCAGAAATTATATTACATTTCGATTTCAGATCTGTCTAATAAGGTCGATGTGTATCACAAAGGTATTTGGCTGATTTGTGCTGAACTGGAAGGTGACGTACAATAAAAATATGATCAATTCTCGTCAAATCTCTACAGACAACTCTAACAACGATCCTGTCTCGATTACGCTCAGCGCCACCTATTGTTCTGGAATGGTCTCGAGTGACATGATCAGGAAATTGTCTAGCCTGCATAGGTGTAGTCAGACAGCGTGTTAGGCCGATACAGTAACGCAGATTCCCTGTTATCGTGTTAACATCGAAACTGAGTCGCATTACATCTTGGTTACCAGTCACAAACGAGGTTCATTTATCAAAACTCACCATTTTTGAGTTATTGAGATCCCTCGTTAATCATGTTATTGCAGTTTAGCTCGAACTTGGCATCATGCTACATTGCTGCTTCAGGTCATGGACTTCAAACATTGGTCTTAACAGACTTAACTGTTTATTTCATACACAGATCATCTGGAGCATTCACACTCAACACATGCACCACTATATAAAAACAGTGAAACTACAACTCTAATAGGTATTACATTTAACATCCAATTGAAATTCAAGTGTATTGTAAAAGTTGAATGCACATACTTCAACATGACTGCATGCTGATAAATGTATTCTTGCAATGTTCATTTATTCATCAATTTTAACATTATGAACACGTTAATCATAGATATAGCTTATTTAGTACAGTTGATTACTGTTGCATTTTATTTAGAAAATTAGGTCAGAATTATTCATGAAAAAAGAGGTGCCAAATAAAAACAGGTGATTTGTAATTAGACTCAAGATTCAAATTCATGTTTCCTTGAAAAAGTACATTTGTCTGATTAAAAGATGCATGTCAACAATGATTCAACGGTCAAATACTTTTTTATATAAAGATTTCCTTCAAAGACCCCAACATCATCATGGTATAAAAATGCTCTACATTTCATTGTGGGCTTTGGTTTTTAGGGTTGACTTTCCCAGGCTACCGTACGTGCTACTTCATTGTTGTTCAACAGCATGAATCGAGCCTGGAGAAATGGCCATCATATGCAGGTATCTCTTTCGTAAAGGAAGTCTCTTTTGTAAAATACACTGCCCCACTGGTAGGTTTGCTACTCGTTGTTGTGGACGCTGTCCGCAGAGTAGTGCCTTACCCAAGAGTAATTAAACACCTCCTTCCAGTCAGCGAAGGACGTCTTCAGAAACAGGCGAGCGCAGGCGTAGCCATTTTTTATGTAGAGCTGCACACTAGTGTCGTAGCCTTTCACAACAATGGGAATCAACCCGTCCACATCGTCAAATTCAGCACCACGCCAGACCTTTATGTCAGTCATGTCCCAGAGAGATTTTCCGTTTATGCAGCCTGACCTGAAGACCAGGGTTCAGGGCCACGGAAACGTCCGAAGTTCTGGATGTGTTGTTGCCGACAAGGGGACTCAGCTAGTTTGGTCGGACTAGCATCATCCTTGAAAAGTCCCACCACCATGTAACTGTCCATGATTTTAGGTTACTCCAACTAATTTTAAGGTGGCCGTTCTCAGCTGGTTTGACTTGTTGTCGATCTCTGATTGGTCAACAGACCCCTAAAGCAGATGGAGACCATGTCGTGGAAAGACGTTGCTGTACCATATGCTTCTCCGATCCCTGATTGTATCGATGGTTGGAAATGTAGAGGCAGTGGACAGGAAGAGGAGCAGGGAGGGACCAAGGAAAATGTACTTTTAGAAAGGCTCAACCACTTTTCTGATACAGTAATATGTGTATATCATAAAGACATCAACATGATGTGTACCATGTACTGTAGTAAGGATATAGTACATAAATTAGCATCTTACCTGCTCTTTAAGCTGTCTTTTTGCAGTGTATCTTTGCTACTAAGAGATCTGGTGTATTTATATGAATTCATACCCATTGTGCAAACATACCATGCTGAGGGCAATTGTGTGGGTGGACCGCTGATGTCTGGAGTGTTATCCTGGTCACATCTATTGATCAAGGGGTATTGCCTATTGCTAACGGTTATTGGTTTCGCAGGTGCTCATACAATAGATTTGATGAACTTTCTTCTTCCCCTTCTTTTCTGGCAAAAATATCCAGTAGCCACTGCATTTTGTCATCAACTCTACATATTGACCATGGACAAATGTTGCTACTATTTCCTTCGAGTACTTTTTGGATCAAAGAAAAGCTTTACAACTGAAAATGTACAAGGCCCCAATTCAATCAGTTGCAGATAAAGGAACACCGCACCACAGACACACTAATCAGAATGATTAGGCTTTATGCAGGTGTGGTTTGACATCAATATTAAATGACAATGCCAGTGAGAGGAACGTCTCCGATAAACATTCAGAGTGAAGCCATAGTATGTTTCTGCTTTATCTCTGATTGAGGCTCTGAACAGTGGGAGGTCTTTGTCTGAGATGAATCCAATCAGACTGTTCTGGGTTCAATAATATTTTAAATAATTTCCCTTCAGATGTGCTTGATTGAGCTTGTCTGTTGTAATGGAACCAACATAAAAGTCCCTAAAGTGCAAACCTGGCACTCCAAGTAGGCTAAATCAAACACTCAGAAAGATTTCAAGTATTATGGTTTGAGTGGGTTTGATTGAATTGAGCCCTTATAAATGAGTAAATGGTGTTACTCAGTTATCTGGGTATTTCCTTTTGCAGTGATAGGGAAGGTTACATTGAAAGAGGGGCTGAATTTACCGATTCCACCTGGGCTCTTTTGGTACTCATTAACAAAGCGAGATTTGGGTCTTGGGGGTGTGTTTGGATGTGGGTAGGCTGGTTCGACATTGCAGCCGACAGTGCAGGCGACTGCCGACTGACTGATCTACAAATCACCTTGCACCATAAATAACTACTTATTATTATTTGTAGATCAGTCAGTCACCCTTTGCCCACAATGCATCATGTATTTGATGCTTTCGAACAGGGCCAGTGTCTTACATTCACTATATCAATGCCACATAGGTTGTTTTCAACCAGAGAAGTTGTTTTTTGCATTAAGTTTCTCTTTAACCAACAGTCAACAAAATAATTAAAACATACTATTTGCTGGAATGAGGAAAACCGTGCGTTACCACACTGTGGGGAAAAACTGTTTGTTTTGGGTGTATTATGAACGGGGTTATTAGTGAGCTATTTGTCTGAGAAGTACATTGTCATGCAAGAAAAAGCACCTGACTACTTGTATTTTATTTTGTGTTTCATATAAAATGGAATGCAAGATGTTCTAAGAGAGGGCGGAATTTTTTTTTGTTGCAATCACCCTACAGATTAAGAGGCACATATGAGTATAAAACTGAGGGATAGATTGGGGTTTTTAATGTTCATTTGTGTCTGGATCTGTGTGTCTGGTTAGGTGTAATGCAACTCTTGATAAGATCAAATAGCATTGGCTCTGGCAGTTAACTCATACACTCGCACACACACACACACACACACACACACACACACACACACACAGGTGAAGATGGCGCCCGAGAAGAAGGCAGATGTTTTACATGCCTCCAGCCAATTGTGTTTTTTTGTTAGTTTATTTGTGTTGTTCGTAACTTATTTTGTACATAATGTTGCCGCTACTGTCTCTTATGACCGAAAAGAACTTCTAGACATCAGGACTGCGATTACTCACCACGGACTAGCAAAATTTATTTTTTTGACACTGATGAGCCAGACGCAAAGGATATACGTGATCTGCATGAAGAGGAGGCGGAGAAAGAGGGGCTGAAGGTCGGGCTGCCTTCTGAAAATTTGTAGGATATCGAATAAACCCCAACTTCCCTCCATTCAGCTAGAAAACGTGCAATCTTTGGAGAATAAAATCAACAAGTTACGCGGAGGACTAAACTACCCACGGGATATTAAAAACTGTAACATCTTATGCTTCACGGAGTCGTGGCTGAACGATGACAATATCATCATACAGCTGGCTGGTTATACGATGTACCGGCAGGATAGAACAAGGGGAGGCGGTCTACAGTGGGGCAAAAAAGTATTTAGTAAGCCACCAATTGTGCAAGTTCTCCCACTTAAAAAGTTGAGAGAGGCCTGTAATTTTCATCATAGGTACACTTCAACTATGACAGACAAAATGAGAAGAAAAAAAAATCCAGAAAATCACATTGTAGGATTTTTTTATGAATTTATTTGCAAATTATGGTGGAAAATAAGTATTTGGTCACCTACAAACAAGCAAGATTTCTGGCTCTCACAGACCTGTAACTTCTTCTTTAAGAGGCTCCTCTGTCCTCCACTCATTTCCTGTATTAATGGCACCTGTTTGAACATGTTATCAGCATAAAAGACACCTGTCCACAACCTCAAACAGTCACACTCCAAACTCCACCATGGCCAAGACCAAAGAACTGTCAAAGGACACCAGAAACAAAATTGTAGACCTGCACCAGGCTGGGAAGACTGAATCTGCAATAGGTAAGCAGCTTGGTTTGAAGAAATCAACTGTGGGAGCAATTAGGAAATGGAAGACATACAAGACCACTGATAATCTCCCTCGATCTGGGGCTCCATGCAAGATCTCACCCTGTGGAAGCAAAATAATCACAAGAACGGTGAGCAAAAATCCCAGAACCACACAAGGGGACCTAGTGAATGACCTGCAGAGAGCTGGGACCAAAGTAACAAAGCCTACCATCAGTAACACACTACGCCGCCAGGGACTTAATTCCTGCAGTGCCAGACGTGTCCCCCTGCTTAAGCCAGTACATGTCCAGGCCTGTCTGAAGTTTGCTAGAGAGCATTTGGATGATCCAGAAGAAGATTGGGAGAATGTCATATGGTCAGATGAAACCAAAATATAACTTTTTGATAAAAACTCAACTCGTCGTGTTTGGAGGACAAAAAATGCTGAGTTGCATCCAAAGAACACCATACCTACTGTGAAGCATGGGGGGGGAACATCATGCTTTGGGGCTGTTTTTCTGCAAAGGGACCAGGACGACTGATCAGTGTAAAGGAAAGAATGAATGGGACCATGTATCGTGAGATTTTGAGTGAAAACCTCCTTCCATCAGCAAGGGCATTGAAGATGAAACGTGGCTGGGTCTTTCAGCATGACAATGATCCCAAACACACCGCCCGGGCAACGAAGGAGTGGCTTCGTAAGAAGCATTTCAAGGTCCTGGAGTGGCCTAGCCAGTCTCCAGATCTCAACCCCATAGACAATCTTAGGAGGGAGTTGAAAGTCCGTGTTGCCCAGCAACAGCCCCAAAACATCACTGCTCTAGAGGAGCTCTGCATGGAGGAATGGGCCAAAATACCAGCAACAGTGTGTGAAAACCTTGTGAAGACTTACAGAAAATGTTTGACCTCTGTCATTGCCAACAAAGGGTATTTAACAAAGTATTGAGATAAACTTTTGTTATTGACCAAATACTTATTTTCCACCATAATTTGCAAATAAATTCATTAAAAATCCTTCAATGTGATTTTCTGGATTTTTTAATTTTGTCTGATTTTGCTGCCCAGTCAATGAGAATAGGGGAGCGCTCGGTCCTCTTTTTCCTGTAGTCCATAATCATCTCCTTTGTCTTGATCACGCTGAGAGAGAGGTTGTTGTCCTGTCACCACATTGCTAGGTCACTGACTTCCTCCCTATAGGCTGTCTCATCATTGTCAGTGATCAGGCCTACCACTGTTGTGTCATCTGCAAATTTAATGATGGAGTCGTGTCTATCGGTGCAGTCATATGAGTGAACGGGGAGTACAGGAGGGGACTGAGCACGCACCCTTGAGGGGCCCTTGTGTTGAGGATCAGTGTGGCGGACGTGTTGTTACCTACCCTTACCACCTGGGAGTGGCCCGTCAGGAAGTCCAGGATCCAGTTGCAGAGGGAGGTGTTTAGTCCCAGGGTCCTTAGCTTATTGATGAGCTTTGGGGGCACTATGGTGTTGAATGCTGAGCTGTAGTCAATGAATAGCATTCTCACAAAGCTGTTCCCTTTGTCCAGGTGGGAAAGGGCAGTGTGTAGTGCAATAGAGATTGCATCATCTGTGGATCTGTTGGGGCGATATGCAAATTGAATTCATATATCCTTATGTACATATTCTTTATCCCTTTACACTTGTGTGTATAAGGTAGTAGTTTTGGAATTGTTAGGTTAAATTACTCGTTGGTTATTACTGCATTGTCGGAACTAGAAGCACAAGCATTTCGCCACACTCGCATTAACATCTGTTAACCATGTGTATGTGACAAATAAATTTGATTTGATTTGACCCTGACCGAACCAAACAGAGAATACAAAAGGCTCTCTAAGGTCAGAGCGATACAGTACCCCCCCCCAAAGGTGCGAACTCCGGCGGCAAACCTGAACCTATAGGGGAGGGTCCGGGTGGGCATGTCATCTCGGTAGAGGCTCCGGTGCGGGACGCAGACCCTGCTCCGCTTGAGGCTCCCGCCACTTCGGTGGCACCTCTGGTGCAGGGATCATCGCCGGGGACTCCGGACCGTAGATTGCTGTCACAGACTCCGGACCGTAGGTCATCGTTGTGGACTCCAGACCGTAGATCTCTGCTGGAGGAACCGAACCACCGATCGTCGCCGGAGGCTCCTGACTGGGGACCGTCGCCGCTTGCTCCTGAATGGGGACAGTCGCCGCAGGCTCCTGACTGGGAACTCTCTCAGTCGGCTCAGGACTGGGAACCCCCGCTGGAGCCTCCAGACCGTCGCTGGAGACTCCGGACCGCAGATCATCGCTGGAGACTCCGGACCGCGGATCATCACTGGAGGCTTTGTGCAATGAATCATCACTGGAGGCTTCGTGCCATAGATCATCACTGCAGGCTCTGGGCCATGGATCACCACTGGAGGTTTCGGGCCATGGATCATCACTGGAGGCCTGGTGCGTAGAGCTGGCACAGGATATACTGGCCGTGGAGACGCACCGGAGGTCTGAAGCGCATAGCTGGCACAACCCGTCTTGGCTGGATGCTCACCCTAGCCCGGAAACTGCGGGGCGCTGGCACAGGACGTACTGGGCTGTGAAGGCGCACCGTAGACACAGTGCGCAGAGCCGGCACAATCCGTCCTGGCTGAATGCCCACACTCTAGCACGGCAAATGCGGGGAGCTGGCACAGAGCGCACCGGGCTGTGGATGCGTACCGGAGACACAGTACGTGTAACCGCAAAGCATGGTGCCTGAAGGGTCACATGCTCCTCAAAGCGACTGTCTTGCTCCAGACTCCAACCCCTCCAAACTCTTTCGTCCCTCTCCACTGCCAACCACTCCTCGCTCAAACGCTCCAAGAACTCCTCCTCGGTCTCAGACTCACCCCTCAGCACCGACGCCCACGTCATCTGCCCCTTTGGGCTGCCTCTCGGGTTTCCGTTGTGTCCTCTCCTCCTGACCACGCTGCTTGGTCCTTTTGTTGTGGGATCTTCTGTTACGTCCGTTGTTGGAATGAGACCAAGGGGCAGCGTGGTAAGCGTACATCTTTCTTTTCTTTTGATGAACACCAACAATAACAAAAAAAGATAAACGAACGTAACGTTCTGCAGGCTACACTGGGAAAAGGGGCTGCCTAAGTATGATCCTCAATCAGAGACAACGATAAACAGCTGCCTCTGATTGGGAACCATACTAGGCCAACAAAGAAATAGAAAATTAGATTTGCCCACCCAAGTCACACCCTGACCTAACCATGACAGGGGTGCACGTTTAGATGTTTACACTAGCACTACACAGCTAGCTAATTCAAATAATCAACTAATCATGTAGCTTTGAATATTTGAATCAGCTGTGTAGTGCTAGGGCAAAAAAACAAATGAGCACCCCTTGGGGACCCCAGGACCGAGTTTGGGAAATGCTGACTTAGAGTTACAATTGGCCTGATGATATCAATTAGAGTTAGAATTGGCCTTATTCAAGGTGTGAAATGGAATGTTTGGGAGCTTTTTCTTCTCAGAAACCCTTTGTGGCGTGTCTGCTGCCTATTCAGACCTGTTCTTTTGTAAGTAAGGCATTCTAGGGGCAAACTCAGTCCACCCATATGTCAACAAAATCAATATAACATTTGTTTTCCCTCGGTGACAGAATTAGAATTGTTAAACAATCCGTAAACTTTGACATGGTGTATTATCGCCTGTCAGACAGAGACATTTTAATGGTCGTACCTGAAAAATGACAAAATAAATAAATGGGGAAAAGTTGTGCCCATTTAATTCACTTTTTGCACATCATGGTCCCTGTGGGCCTTCATTTCCTGCTTGAGCAGACTCCTCCAGAACTTCTAGAATGTCTGCCCTTCCATCCTAATGAGTTATTGGAGTTTGAATCACGCCATTTATCAACAGAAATGTGTGGGGAAAACACTTTTAAAACTCTCAGGAGCACAGTCTGGCCAGTCTGGCCTTTCTTATGGAAGATGTAACTCAATGCCATTTTTTAAAAATATATTAGTGGAGGCTTGGAACAGGGAGAAATGGTGAGGACTGGCTCATTGAAATTCCTGGACTGGAAAAAATGGAACGGTATGAAACAAATGCAAATTAATGTTGTGTGTTTCTAAATACTTTTTGTTATAGTTGTTCTCCGGTGAGTGGACTTTGTAGATATTTCAAACCAAGGGCTCTGTTTAATCAAATGCCTAACCAGCTTTCCATGTTATGTAAAAAAACATGTTTTGACATTTCTGCACAATACAAATAATTGTTGCAATGATTTGGTCCAACTTGACAAAAATATGCTGAAGTTTTTTGGGGGGGTTTATATTTCTTCGTGATTAAAAATAGAATAAGCATATGACAGAATGGCTGTTACATATATGATGCAACACCACCTTTTGTGTGTCTTTTGGGATTATGCTTTTTCTCAATTGAGACCCATTCGGAACCATTTTCCTACCCTGATCTGTCTCAACTGTTGCGTGGGGTGATGTGGGTGAGAATATACAGTTTAGGTAGATGTTCCCTTAAACACAGATTTAGAATCAGATTACTAACCTTAGTCCTAACCTAAATCATTAGGGGGATCAAAAAATGATCTGTGCCTGGAACAGAGGTTGGGGACTGTTTATAGTCTAGCTATTTCACAATCATTCATGCCTTCCCTTAATCCTAAACTCTACAGATCCAATTTAATTCCCAAATGGCATGTGGGGCGCTTTCTATTAAACAAAGTCGTGGCTATAATTGCTTAAAATGTTTAACCTTCTAGATTCAATTGACGAACCGGTGCTTCAATCTAAATTACATAACAATCTCGGAGAGATCCGTTTCTTTTGCATTTTATGTGTCTCAATCCACCAGTGTCACACTTTCGCATCTGAGGTGAAATGTGACAAAGCTGTGTTTGTCAGACCATGAGACATCCCGAAAATCGAGTTTCGCATGAAAACGTCTGTAGTAACCTAACGGGTTGACCTACAAACTAATGGGACCCCACTGTGGAAAGGGGAGATTCCTTTTCGCTCTACAACCCCCGCAAGTGTCACGGGACTCGTCTGAAGGTAACCGGTACCAATTTTTTTTCAAGAATGTAAGTATGATGGTAGTTTTGTTCAGGTATGAAGTATGAAAGTAGGTTTTTTTGCACAGTAAATATGTGTAAAAAAAGGAACAAAAGTTATTTTATATCTCCTAGATTTAGGACAGGCACTTCAAAACTTTTCTTTTTTGTCAATCTGTTATTCAATGCGTTTCTATGGGCTTTAGTCGTAAAGGCCAAAAAACAATATTGTATCAAACATTTTTGTTGTATATAGTTGTATTATATCTAAAGGGTTAATTATCTAAAACTTTAAATAATTAATGAGGAACATAGCATAATGTATAGGATCAGGAATTACTGAGTGAAGTTTGGAGTAGGCTGCCGTTTCTGCCTCGAGTGCAGTGGTTTGTCACTGGATCAGCTTGATGTTATAGTAGCACTGAAAACCCACCAGATGGCACTGTGTAACAAATACTATTGACAGCATACAATCAATTGTTTAAGTCATATTGATAGGGCCTTAAGACATTATGGGGGAGTTGTCCTCTAAAATATATATTCTAAATGATGATGTATGCAGGCATCTGGTTAGTATTCACTGGTTGTTACTGGGTGCTTTAGTAGAGGTTATATGTTTATTTTACTTCCAACCCTCAAAGTAAGACCAGACAAGGCCAGATCAGGAAAAGCTCATGTTTTCAGCTTGAGTAAAAATAATATTGATAATCTGCTGCTGTGTGGTCTGCTGCTGTGTTTGTGTGTGTGTGTGTGTGTGTGTGTGTGTGTGTGTGTGTGTGTGTGTGTGTGTGTGTGTGTGTGTGTGTGTGTGTGTGTGTGTGTGTGTGTGTGTGTGCATGCTGAGTTGATGATAAATCCGTTTTGAATCACCACACGTAAGCGTCACATAGAATCAAGTGTGTATTATTTCAAGACTGTGCCCGTGTCAGATTGTGTTAGGCGTTTTCTGCACTAGAGGGCAGTCACCACTAAGCCTGCAGTAGTCACATATTCACAGGTGGTGAAATATGTGTTTGTAGTTATGCTCCGCTAACTGAGCAGCCCACTAACGCTCTACAGATGGAAGAAAGTCATATCTACGCGTTCCTGAATCGCTGCCTCAAGCTGAAACAAAACAGTGAGGTTGGGACCTCACATTCACAGGTTTAGATTAGAATAACGTTGTTATCCCCAAACTTTCATCCGGAGTTTTTAACTTCACATCATCACTAGCCTTACAGACTAGCCTTACAGACCACTATCTCTAAAAAAAAAATGAATGTTGTCAGTGAATGATGCAGGTTAAAAATGTAGGGGAGAGTGGGGTTAGTTGAGATGTTTTTTTTTTTACATTCGGTATCACCACATCAAGGTGATGGTGTTGGTAGGTCAAACTTTAATTCATGGAATGCGGGTGTTGTATATTGTATATCTTAAATGTATGCCTACATTCAGATACATCTCTGTTCAATATCACTTACCCTTCCAGTTCTTGACCAGTTCTCTGGGACACAGATGTTGTTTCGATGTGCCAATTCGTAGGCAAGTTTTCTGCATTTGAGGCCACTAAGCCCATAAAACTGGTCCCTGAGATTCTTGATATGCAAGCTCAGACTCCATATCATCAGAAAATACCCTGTGGCTCTTCTACTGGCTTCTTCCCTTCTCTCACTCCCTTATCCACTCTGTAACAATAAAAAAAATACTATCTTGATTTCATATGCATGACACATTGCAAAAATACTATGCATATTATGCATACAGTGGACAACATGTAAATATCATTTGTATGGGGTATGGTGGCCATTGGCTCAACGTGTTGACTATATTAGCCCACAGAGCTACAAGGATGCACTTTCATGCTAGGTTTAGGACCTCATATTGTAGCTTATAGAGGCCCCAACTGATGTGCAGAACAATATTAAAATGACCTACTTTGTTTTAGATACAAGCATCATGAAACCTATAACACATTTATCTGACTTTGTGAACATTTCTAGGCCTAACTTGCTTACTGCTTTTTCCATGTGGTTTCTTCCTTCACATACTCCATGGAATGATGACCTCTGCCTAAATATTTGGTCACATGATTCATTTTGTGTATGGATTCCTAGAAACAAGAGTGGCTCAACTAAATATTTGGTTCAACTTACCACACTACCCCCTACAGGCAAAAAATACTTTGTAAAAATCTGTATATATGCCATATTCAACTGTCCTTGTTTCTTGCCTTGCTTCAGCGCCTCCCAAAACACTGGTGTATATTAGCCGCGTCAAGCCTGTTCCAAATGACAAGTTAACTAGGGGTTCATGGGTGTTGTCCACCTTACACTCCTTAACAGTGTCATGACTCTCCTGACTGTGGATCAAAGGAACCATCAGCTAGGCAAATGTTTGAAGGTAGCCAGACCCCCCTCTCTCCCACAGAAGAGGGGAAGGGGGGTTGTGCCGGTCTGGACACCTTAACACTGGGTCGTAAATTTAAGCAGGAGGGAACTTTCCCTCTCTGCCTTTCAGTATCCACCAAAGAAAGGCCTTTGTCTACAGAATACCGTTGCCTTCTAAATTAGAAAATCGTTTTTCATATAAACTTGTGCCCAGTCAGTAACCAGGCCCAAGTGACATTGTGTCGGTGTGATGGAACGCCCCCTTTTAACTTGAGGATAAAAGCCTTGGTAACGAAATGTACAATAGACCAAAACATGTCGGGTTGCTGCTGGCGTGTAAAGTGGTCAAGAGCCTGAACCTAAATAATTAACCTTGAGACCAAGCAGATGGACGGTGTAAGCCAGATGTCACAAATGGTTAAAACTATAAGACCAGACAGCGTGGAGCGGCGGCTCCACATTACAAAATGGTTAGAAACTCTGAAACTCTCAACACGAGTGAAGAAGATAAAGACCAGAACATTCACAGTCTGCAGCTGTGCATGTAAAAGTGGTCCTAGAACGTTCAGTAAAAGACACGAGGTGGGAAGGAAGAATCCTTCCCAGACAACCGTTGGTACGTCTGAAGTATCTATTCTCACAAACACTTCAAGACCAGCCGAGTCTCACACCGAAGTGGGATAGGACACTCATACCCTTTTTGAGAAAGTGGTTCAACAGAGAGACGACGATCAAGGACAGCTACACGTAAATATATATTGCATTTCTTCTCCGAATGATCGGTGGTTCATGTGCAAAGTATTACTATTCCTTTGAGTGTAAGTTCCAAATGTATTCAAGAGTTCTCTCTTTCTCTCCCTCTCTTTATCTACCCCTCAACTCTACATCTGTGTAACAAGCCATCATATCTTGACAGTCCACTAGGGACTTTTGTCTCATGTAAGTGTGTATGTGTATTCTGTGTCATTATTTAGTTAGTTAGTAAATAAATTATTAAATCAATTTGTGTAGTACTGAATATTCAGAAGGGCTAGGGTTCAGAATGAGACTGATGAGGTAATGATTAATAAGTGACTGTTATTGATGTAAGAGATATCTATATATCTTTAGAGTTTAGGTCGGGAGATAGTAACTCATTAAACAACTTTTTCCGTAGTGCCCCAAAATCCTGATGAGTTAATTGTTACATGATTAATTTAATCGAGTAACAATTAAACAGGTAGTTTGATTTAATAAATAACAGTCATCACATTAATGAAAGTCACGTCACGACAACAGTTGTGGGTATATTTTCTAGGAAAGTTATACACACTGACCGAGTTTATATACTAGAGACTAGTCTAGAATATTACCAAGTACTGAGTTTTATGCAGGGAAGAGGTTGTATGCCACACAGGATCTACTGTAGTTTGTATCTGTTCAATTCCACGATAACTGAATTACACTGAGTCTCAGATGTTTTCAAATGTATGCCAAACAAAAAATGTATTGAAAGTTTAACAAACCATACAGTGACTACTTTTAAAAATTTTAACTGAACCTTATACAAAAATACATATACTGGAAAAACTGCGCAGATGCAAAGTTTGGTAACAGAATATTGGTCAAAATCTTCCTCAGTTCTTTATGTGACTATGTTTTCCAAAAACTCTTAAACGTAAGCTCTTTACTAAGATTCAAAGATGTCTGCAGAAAGAGTGGGGTGTCAGCTATGACATGACACTGAGTTTGAATCTCTTTTGGTTATTGAAGTATAAAAAGAAGAGGATTTACACCTGGTAACAGAATTATGGTAATGGGATTACATCATGGGTCCCTGATCTGTACTGTATAGAAATGCATGATTATGGCTATGAATGTCATTCTCTTCATGGTGAGTTTTAAGTTTCAATGTTTACAACAGGTGTAAGACAGTACAGTGCATTTCTGACCTTGATCTCTTTCTCACAATGCAGTGATAAGAATATAGTTAATAATAGAAAATAGAATAAACCTGTGCATATTTATGTATCCATCTGCACACTGGCTAATATTAAAAAGGGCTCCGTCCCTAAACAAGACAGGATGCACAAAAAAAATGCTAATATCGGTTCCATGACATGAATAGGATTTGTGCCATGAATGCTAAAACATTAACATTTTGGAAACAGTGCCAGGGAAACTAAACCAAAGCATGGATTGCTGTCATACCTCGTCCATAGACCTCTTACAGGCTAAGGGCACCAAGGTAACTATCCCTTTAATAGTGATACAACAGCTACAGCTATCACAAACAGCTTACAGTTGTAATGTAGAAAATCAGACTTTTTCTAGTGATCATTTTTAGCATTCGTCATTATTCAAATTTCTTTCCAAATGGGTTGCTACCAAATCTTTCAAATAAAATACAATTGTATTTGTCACACACGCCAAATACAACACCTTACAGTGAAATTCTTACTTGCAAGCCCTTTAACCAACGATGCGATTCAAGAAATAGAGTTAAGAAAACATTTTACTAAATAAACTAAAGTAAAAAATTTAATTTAATAAAAAAGTAACTAAATAAAATAACTAAAACGAGGCTATATACTGTTACCGAGTCCATGTGCGGGGGTACAGGTTAGTTGAGGTAATTTGTACATGTAGATAGGGGTAAAGTGATTCATTTGATTAATTGTTCAGCAGTCTTATGGTTTGGTGGTAGAAGCTGTTAAGGAGCCTTTTGGGCATAGACTTGGTATTCCAGTACCGCTTGCCGTGCGGTAGCAGAGAGAACAGTCTATGACTTGGGTGACTGGAGTCTTTGACAATTTTTAGGGCCTTCCTCTGCCACCATCTGATATAGAGGTCCTGGATGGCAGGAAACTTGGCCCCAGTGATGTACTGAGCTGTACACACCACCCTCTGTAGCGCCTTATGGTCGGGTGCTGAGCAGCTGCCATACCAGGCAGTGATGCAACCGGTCAGGATGCTCTCGATGGTGCAGCTGTAGGACTTTTTAAGGATCTGGGGAACCGTGCCAAACCTTTCCAGTCTCCTGAGGGGAAAAAGGTGTTGTCGTGCCCTCTTCATGACTGTCTTGGTGTGTTTGGACCATCAGCTCCTTTGTCTTGCTCGCATTGAGGGAGAGGTTGTTGTCCTGGCACCACACTGCCAGGTCTCTGACCTCCTTCCTATAGCCTGTCTCATCGTTGTCTGTGATCAGGTCTACCACTGTTGTGTCGTCAGAAAACTTAATGATGGTGTTGGAGTTGTGCTTGGCCACCCAGTCGTGGGTGAACAGGGAGTACAGGAGGGGACTAAGCACGCACCCCTGAGGGGCCCCAGTGTTGAGGATCACCGTGGCAGATGTGTTGTTGGTTACCCTTACCCCCTGGAGGTGGCCCATCAGGAAGTTCTGAATCCAGTTGCAGAGGCAGGTGTTTAGTCCCAGAGTCCTTAGCTTTGTGGGCACTATGGTGTTGAACGCTGAGCTGTAGTTAATGAACAGCATTCTCACAGAGGTGTTCCTTTTGTCCAGGTGGGAAAGGGTAGTGTGGAGCGCGATTGAGATTGCGTCATCTGTGGATCTGTTGGGGAGGTATGCAAATGGAAGTGGGTCTATGGTATCCGGCATGATGGTGTTGATGTCAGTCATGATCAGCTTTTCAAAGCACTTCATAGCTACCGACGTGAGTGTTATGAGGTGGTAGTCATTTAGGCAGGTTACCTTCTCTTTCTTGGGCACAGGGACTATGGTGGTTTGCTTGAAACATGTAGGTATTACAGACTTGGTCAGTGAGAGTTTGAACATGTCAGTGAAGACACTTGCCCGTTAGTACACGTCCTGGTAATCCGTCTGGCCCCGTATGCTTGTGAATGTTGACCTGTTTGAAGGTCTTGCTCACATCAGCTCCGGAGAGCGTGAAAACTAGTGTGCCAATAAAAAAACGTGGCTTGGGCCTAAACACGGACCATTAACACAGAGACAAATTAAGTATTTTTAATATTAAGTTGACCAGCCAAATAGTTACATCAGGTAAACACACAAAGCAGAGATGCTCCCCTGCTCAGATGTTGCTGACACATGCCATATCTTACAACACCTGGATAGGTATTTAAACGTATCACCTAACCACATCGCTTGTTATAGTGATCTGGTGCCCGACTGCACAGTCGATGACCTGGCATTCAACCATTGGTTGATGCATGCAACAACATCTGAGAAGTGGAATGTGTCCATTGCACTGGGTGTGTTCGAGCTGTAAGGCTAACGAAGCCGACTGTTGACGAAAGTTGCCGAGGGCGGTGTCTCTGCGACATGTAGAAAAGTTTGATAAATAGCAAGTTAACTTCTCTATGTTTTGCTGCATGGCAATCGTTGGCTGTGTGGCTCATATCTTAATTTAGTCTGTTTAATTGGATAGCTACACCCCCACACAGCAAGGCCTTATGGGCATTTTAGTTTTTATTGGTCTTATTTCATGTTATCACCCAGTTTCATGAACTGCCTGCACTGTGTGAACTTCACACATAAATAATAGGCTTGTTCGACCAACATTACAGGCGATTGAATAACACCAAATGAATGCAGAGATATAGCATATGGTCATCAGTATCCATTCAAAAAGTGTTCATGCAAGACACCTCTGGTTACCCATATGCCCTGGTCCACTAACATCTACACCACATGAATTGTCCTGACAATAACACCCACTGTCAGATAAACCCATCTACATGATGTGCTGTACAGACAAATTACTGGAATTTGCAGCTCCTATAGACTAATGCTAGGGGATATAGAGCATTTCTCATGGCATGTGGATCTTCATTCCCCCACTATTGGAGGGAGGCATGCTGACTTTTAGTGTGCAGAGCTGGAGCATGCAGTGACAGCATCCCTGGATCTATCTGACTCTAGTTGTTGTGTGCCACCTGGGCTGTGTTTAGACAGGCAGCCCAATACTGATATTTGTTTGTTTTGACCAATCAGATCAGCTCTGAAAAAGATCTGATGTGAAAAGATGTGATTGGTCAAAAGACCAATTTAGTGGACAAAAGATCAGAATTGTGCTGCCTGTCTAAACACAGCCCAGGTATAGTGTCCGATGCACTGAGCTGCTGCATATTTGAGAGAGAGAGAGCGAGAGAGAGGCCATATTAGAGACACATATTTCCATCAGATTACACAGATCGACAAAGAATTCGAAAACAAACCCGCTGTTGATAAACTTCCATATCTACTGGTTGAAATACCACAGTGTGCCATCACAGCAGCAAGATTTGTGACCTGTTGCCACAAGAAAAGGGTAACCAGTGAAGAACAAACACCATTGTAAATACAACCCATATTTCTGTTTATTTATTTTCCCTTTTGTACTTGAACCATTTGCACATCGTTAAAACACTGTATATAGACATAATATCACATTTGAAATGAATTTATTCTTTTGGAACTTCTGTGAGTGTAATGTTTACTGTTCATTTTAATTGTTTACTTCACTTTTGTATTTTATCTACTTCACTTGCTTTGGCAATGTTAACATGTATTTCCCACGCCAATAAAGCCCCTTGGAGAGAGATCACATGTTATATATTATCACCTACTAGAGCTTGCTAGCAGTGGTAGCAAGAGAACTCATCATTTGTGAAATTGAGTGGAAGAATATCTGTCCAAGTCTCATGAAGGATAGCCAGTTGGCCCCCCAGTGAACACCCAATGCTTTTTGAGCGGCATCTCAACTGCCACTCACAGCGCACATGTCCCATGTGTGGCTTAAGGCAGGGTTTTCCAAAACTCGGTGGTCCGATGCCATGCATGCCCCGACCACCTTTGAAGTTGGCTCAAACTTAATCTCACAGCTTAAATTGTTAAAAAAATATATATATTAAAAAAATGCAGGCCGTGGCTGCCAATTTAAGCATGTAACACTTGGTAACTGCCCACGAGCACTTGGAAATTCCAGACCGTTTTCTCCTCATCACTCCAGGGTGAGTGCGCTTCCTTAAACAATCCAGTGCCATTGGTTATTCCATTTATTCAAAATGGCAAGGACAATTGCGAAAGGTAGGGGGTCGGCGGGATCAAAACAGTTTGTCGAGGCTACTGATGGGAACTTGCCAAGCGTTCGCACACCTATGTGGCACAGTGATATGAAGGATCATGAGTAATCACACGACCATGATAATAATTTTTTTTTTTTTTTTGGGGGGCTTATATGTATTTTTACACAAGTGTGTTATGGATTTTTATGTGTTATTTTCTTGCATATCCCAACTCCCTCTGACACACTCGCAGGGAGTGGGGTCATGGCCAGGGTCACCATTGTACAGTGCCCCTGGAGCAAATCCTGTTAAGTGCCTTGCTCAGGGGCACAGCGACAGATTTTTCACCTTGTCAGCTCCGGTTTTTAAAGCAGAGACCTTTCAGTTAGTGGCCCAGCGCTCTAACCTCGAGGCTACATTCCGCCCCACACAGCTTGGTGAAAGGGGGAAAAGGGTAAGCTGGCTTTTAAACCACAGATCTGGGATCAGATTAAGTAACCCCAGTCTTGAGCATAACCATTACGGCGATGACAAAATATCAGTTATTAGGGGCAACTTCTACCTACTCTTGCCTCATTTGTCCGACTGAGAATAATCCTTCAAATCAATTGATGTTAATAATTGATCTAGGAGTTTTGTCTTTATTGTCTATATTAGTTACCAAATATGTTTCCTGACATGACTAGAGTCTGTCTAAAGGGTAAGCACACTAGAGTTCTCGCTTTATCACAAAAACTATTTTTAACCAGTGTTTATAATGAGAAAATTGAGTACTGAACCTTAAAATACTACACCATTTCTGATGGAGCGTCATTTCAGAATGAAGACTACTATAGTTCTGTCACTTGTGCTGTTCTGTCTGTCTGGGGCATGGGCTTGGGAGAGAATGGAGGGGTCAGAGAAAATGGGGGCACTATGGTGTTGAAAGGGCAGTGTGGAGTGCGATTGAGATTGCGTCATCTGTGGATCTGTGGAACACCATCATTAAGTTTGCTGACGACACAACAGTGGTAGGCCTGATCACTGGAAATGATGAGACAGCCTATAGGGAGGGGAGGAGGTCAAAGACCTGGCAGTGTGGT
The DNA here is from genome assembly GCF_018296145.1 of Oncorhynchus tshawytscha. Taxonomy (NCBI): domain Eukaryota; kingdom Metazoa; phylum Chordata; class Actinopteri; order Salmoniformes; family Salmonidae; genus Oncorhynchus; species Oncorhynchus tshawytscha. The sequence goes on along the minus strand of NC_056439.1, from coordinate 8,315,150 downwards.
GCCAGGACAACAACCTCTCCCTCAATGTGAGCAAGTCAAAGGAGAGGATTGTGGACTACAGGGAAAGGCGGGTCGATCAGGACCCCATTAACATCGACGGGACTGTAGTGGAGCGGGTCAAGAGTTTCAAGTTCCTTGGTGTCCACTACATCAACGAACTATCATGGTCCAAACACACCAAGACAGTCGTGAAGAGGGCACGACAAGACCTTTTCCCCCACCAGAGACTGAAAAGATTTGGCATGGGTCCCCAGATCCTCAAAAAGATCTACAGCTTCACCATGAAGAGCATCCTGACCGGTTGCATCACCGGCTGGTATGGCAACTGCTAGGTCCAAAAAGCTCCTAAACATAACAGCTTCTACCCCCTAGCTATAAGACTGCTGAACAATTAATCAAATTACCCCCCCACCCTTGTTTTTACACTGCTGCTACTCTCTGTTTATTATCTATGCATAGTCACTTTACCTCTACCTACATGTATAAATTACCTTGGCTAATCTGTACACCCACACATTGACTCGGTACTGGTACCCCCTGTATACAGGCTCGTTATGTCGTCATGTAATTTTATTGTGTTACTATTTACCGTTTACTTTAGTTTATTTAGTAAATATTTTCCTAACTCTATTTTTTGAACAGCATTGTTGGTTAAGGGCTTGTAAAGTAGGCATTTCACGGTAAGGTGGTGTTCGGCGCATGTGACAAATAACATTTTATTTTATTTGACATGGTGTTGGAGCAGAGAGTGCAGCTGAGGAACTTGGAGGCCAGACTGAGGGACAGCGAGGACAAGGTGGCCGAGCGGAGAGTGGAGCTGATTCTGACCAAGAACAAAGTGGCAGGCTTGTAGGGAGTGAGAGAGGGGGAGTGTTTAACTCAGCATTGATAATTGTTACATTGTTGGACTTCTCTTGTAGCGTTTGAGACCAGAGAGACAGCCAATGAGGGAAAGGTTGACCAGCAGAATGAAGAGATGATGGCTCTGCTAGTGTAACTGGAAAGAAAAACACAGGTATGAAACTTGTTTAATTGTGCATTGACAGCTGTTTGACGTTACCTCCAGATCAAAACGAGCCTAGGACACAAGAGGAAAACAGGCAAGGAGTCTGCTTTTAAGGATTCTTCGGTCTCATTTTACCCTTGGATGCCAGACTGGCAAGCCAGTGAGGGTCAGATTTCAGATAATTAAGTGATGAGACTAAGACATATCTCTTACAATTCTGTATGTACGAGCTGTGTCATCAATGCTTATCCACGTTATTCTTAATGTTGTTGTAGCTTTTGAGGTCAGACTGAGCATCAGTAAGAGCCAGGTGGAGTAGCCCGAAGGCAGAGAATGGACAGTGAGTGAGGATCTATAGCTTTTGAGGTCAGACTGAGCGTCAGTGAGAGCCAGGTGGAGTAGCCCGAAGACAGAGAATGGACAGTGAGTGAGGGCCTATAGCTTTTGAGGTCAGACTGAGCGTCAGTTAGAGCCAGGTGGAGTAGCCGAAGACAGAGAATGGACAGTGATTGAGGGCCTATAGCTTTTGAGGTCAGACTGAGCGTCAGCTCCAGTTAGAGCCAGGTGGACAGTGAGTGAGGGCCTATAGCTTTTGAGGTCAGACTGACAGAGAATGGACAGAGAATGGACAGTGAGTGAGGGCCTATAGCTTTTGAGGTCAGACTGAGCGTCAGTTAGAGCCAGGTGGAGTAGCCGAAGACAGAGAATGGACAGTGAGTGAGGGCCTATAGCTTTTGAGGTCAGACTGAGCATCAGTTAGAGCCAGGTGGAGTAGCCCGAAGACAGAGAATGCAGCAGGTAACACAAAATGGGGTCTCTACATGACAAATCCTTCACTACAGTGTAATGTATTCTTCATTTCCAGCATCATGATCACTCAACATAATCCACACAGAACCATTTTATTCCCAGACACTGGTTTATGGCAGCGCTGAGTGTACTTGATTGCGATGCATGTAAGGGTAATGTAATTCATTGTCAAGGCATCTTCTCCCATTTGTCCCCGTGTTCACAGCTGAGTTGGATTTTCTCTGCTCGTTTGGGTTCAGGAGACGTTGGACCCTACAATGGTGAATTCCCATTTCAGTGGACTAAATTGCAATGGAATTGATCCCAACCCTGTGGTCTACACGGTATGTCACATATCCACTTGTTACTCGAAAGACAGAATTGATGTCACTTCCTGTTTCTCCTAGTCTACTAGTTCACTGTCAAGGATGACAGTGACAATGCTTACTATGGAGCGCGCCTGCTAAAGAACGGCAAGAGTATAATTAAGAAATAAGGCATGATGTGGTATATGGCCAACATACCACGGCTAAGGGCTGTTCTTATGAGCGACGCAACACGGAGTGTCTGGATACAGCCCTTAGCCGTGGTATATTGGGCCATAAACCACAAACCCCAGAGGTGCCTTAATGCTATTATAAACTGGTTACCAGCGTAATTAGAGCAGTAAAAATAAATGTTTTGTCATACCAGTGGTTTACGGTCTGATATTCCATGGCTGTCAGGCAATCAGCATTCAGGGCTCGAACCACCCAGTTTATAATGTTCAACGTTGAATGGAATGATCATCTAGGTCATAGTTATTCAGCCAATGGCCTTACTGCAGAGCTGGAGGAGGGTGATGTGGTGCACGTGAATCTCCCAGAAGGCTACGTACTATACGAGAGTGTACAGTAGACAACCACGGTATCTCCAGTGACTTCCTGCTCTTCCCCATGTGAGGGCAACTGGAAGGCTGCATCTCAATAGGCTTAAGGGGCTTCCTGTCCTTGTCTCCTTTCCGCCATCTGTACTGATACCCAAGAACGGGACTGGTGAAAGCAGATAGCCGGTATATTGTGTTGACCTATTTTGTGGTTTCAGAGCAGTGATGATATAGGAGAGGGAACCATTTAAAACCTTTGAGATGCTCAATGATGAAAAGGGCGAAATCTACCAAATGGCGATGTCATACTGATTACCAATAAAAACAATGAGAAGTGAAAAATACTGTGTTGTGTGTCATTGCGATCACTCTCCCTAAGACAGAGGTTCGATTCAAGGCCTGTTAAAGCGTGTCACACGTTAAAAGGTCATTTATGCTTGAGCCAACATGCCCAGCATTTACCATGAATTAGATCTCTGCGAACACCTGTGAAAGTGCCTTTAAAAGGCATATTGTTGGCTGTATAGAGCACTGAGCTACGCCTTGCATTGAGTCATCACGCTTTGTCGGCAAGGCACTTTTCAAAGGCAATGCTCCCACATTCGCGGAGACGGCATTCACAGTAAACACCGCACACGTCAACTCAATCGGGAATGACCTTTAAATGCCGGACAGCCAACAAAGCACGATCGGATTGAATCCGACGCGTATCTATTATGTTTTTCTTTCTGTCGTCTACTGTAGGAGTATGGATGGTCATTCAGTGTCGTGAGTGCCCCCCGTTAATGCAGAGAGGTCTTAAGTGGTACACCTCAAAGAGCGATGAGTTCCACAAACATTCCTCTACCGCCCTCTCCCCGCAAAAACCCACCGGGGCCTGCTAGACAGAGAGAGAGATCAGTCGTCTCCCAAATCACTCTTAACCATCCTCTCCCCCTCGCCCTCTTTTTGTTTGTTGCCCTCCTTTCCATCTTTTTTATCCTTTCCATTCCAAAATAAACATGACGATTGAGATAGTAACTTCTCAAGGTGCTGCTCGCAAACTTTGGCGGCCGAATATTATCACTTATGACTTGAGAGGGTTCTGCAAGGCCTTTCCTGTATTGATCTCTGAGTGAAATACGAACGAAGGTGTCCATTGGTTTTAGAGTGTCCAATCCCCTCCCCCCTGAAATGCTCATTCAGTGCTTATTGAGCCCATCCTTATTTCACAAGTGTCAGAAATAAACCCTTAGGCTTTTTAATGTATTAAGTCTCACACAGATACCCCTGGGTTCAAATACTCTTTCGAATAACGATTTTAAATACTTTGAGCGGTCACTTTAGCTGGCCTGGAGTACCAGGTGGGCGGGGTTTGCACTTTTGTGACTAGTCCTTTGGTCCCAATGCATCAGGCAAATTAAACTAATCACTGATCAAGTATTTGAAATGATGATTTAATTTGAACCCACGTCTGCCCTATAGTAGCAAAGAAGTACATTTGAACCTGACTAGAATTACATGAAGGAGATGATCAAAGAGACTAGGTGGAGACCAGGACATGTGTGGCTCCATAAGGGGTGGGTGCTTGATTGATTTGGAGGTAGTTTCTGAACAGGGCATCAGAAACCATGTCCAACACACTCTGGTGGCCATTTTGAGTCAAAGATCAATCACATCAACAGTTTCCTCAAACACGTCTGCTCACAAATCATTTGACCAGACACACCATTCGACACTGTTGTATAATGTTCAGTATTTTTTTTTAATTCTCTGGCTTATCCAGCCGGTATTAACCAATAGAGTCACACAGCATATTACTCGCGCGCTGGTTCAGATGAGTCTCAATCATTGATTCATTTAGCATATAAATTGGGGCGGGAAACGCACAAAGAAAAGGGTATCTCTGTCAGGTCTCGAGGTGACTGAAAATGTTCTGACTGCTAGCCTACAGAGAAGGAACAAGTCAGCTAAATGAATCCAATACAACAACAAAAAATGGAGATTCGACAGAACTCCCAGTTTCCCAATTTCACCTCTACTTTGAATACTGCCACGGTGATGCAAAAAATAATATACACTGAGTGTACAAAACATTAAGAACACCTGTTCTTTCCATGACAGACTGACCCCGGTGAATCCAGGTGAAAGCTATGATCCATTATTGACGTCACTTGTTTAATCCACTTCAATCCAGAGGACAAAAATCAGAGGACAAAAATCAGTTAACCACCTAACTGAGGAACTCACTGTAACCTTCTGCAATACCCTAGATGCAGTTGCACCCAAAAAAAAACAAAACATTTGTCATAAGAAACTAGCTCCCTGGTATACAGAAAATACTCGAGCTCTGAAGCAAGCTTCCAGAAAATTGAAACGGAAATGGCACCACACCAAACTGGAAGTCTTCCGACTAGCTTGGAAAGACAGTACCGTGCAGTACCGAAGAGCCCTTACTGCTGCTCGATCATCCTATTTTTCCAACTTAATTGAGGAAAATAAGAACAATCCAAAATTTATTTTTGATACTGTCGCAAAGCTAACTAAAAAGCAGCATTCCCCAAGAGAGGATGGCTTTCACTTCATAAATTCATGAACTTCTTTGAGGAAAAGATCATGATCATTAGAAAGCAAGTTTTGGACTCCTCTTTAAATCTGTGTATTCCTCCAAAGCTCAGTTGTCCTGAGTCTGCACAACTCTGCCAGGACCTAGAATCAAGAGAGACACTCAAGTGTTTTAGTACTATATCTCTTGACACAATGATGAAAATAATCATGGTCTCTAAACCTTTAAGCTGCATACCGGACCCTATTCCAACTAAACTACTGAAAGAGCTGCTTCCTGTGCTTGGCCCTCCTATGTTGAACATAATAAACGGTTCTCTATCCACAGGATGTGTACCAAACTCACTAAAAGTGGCAGTAATAAAGCCTCTCTTGAAAAAGCCAAACCTTGACCCAGAAAATATTTTTAAAACGATCGGCCTATATCGAATCTTCCATTCCTCTCAATTTTTTGGGAAAAAGCTGTTGCGCAGCAACTCACTGCCTTCCTGAAGACAAACAATGTATACGAAATGCTTCAGTCTGGTTTTAGACCCCTCATAGCACTGAGACTGCACTTTTGAAGGTGGTAAATTACCTTTTAATGTCGTCAGACTGAGGCTCTGCATCTGTCCTCGTGCTCCAAGACTTTAGTGCTGCTTTTGATACCATCGATCACCACGTTATTTTGGAGAGATTGGAAACCCAAATTGGTCTACACGGACAAGTTCTGGCCTGGTTTAGATCTTATCTGTCAGAAAGATATCAGTTTGTCTCTGTGAATGGTTTGTCCTCTGACAAATCAACTGTAAATTTCAGTGTTCCTCAAGGTTCCGTTTTAGGACCACTATTGTTTTCACTAAATATTTTACTTCTTGGGGGATGTCATTCGAAAACATAATGATAACTTTCACTGCTATGTACAGCTGTACATTTCAATGAAACATGGTGAAGCCCCAAAACTGGAGCAGCAGCACAGCCAGGTGGACTGGGGACAGCAAGGAGTCATCATGTCAGGTAGTCCTGAGGCATGGTCCTAGGGCTCGGGTCCTCCGAGAGAGAGAAAGAGAGAATTAGAGAGAGCATACTTAAATTCACACAGGACACTGGATAGGACTGGAGAAGTACTCCAGATTCAACAAACTGACCCTAGCCCCCCGACACAAACTACTGCAGCATAAATACTGGAGGCTGAGACAGGAGGGGTCAGGAGACACTGTGGCCCCATCCGATGACACCCCCGGACATGGCCAAACAGGAAGGAAAAAACCCCACCCACTTTGCCAAAGCACAATCCCCACACCACTAGAAGGATATCTTCAACCACCAACTTACCATCCTGAGACAAGGCCGAGTATAGCCCACAAAGATCTCCGCCACGGCACAACCCAAGGGGGGGGCGCCAACACAGACAGGAAGATCACATAAGTGACTCAACCCACTCAAGTGACGCACCCCTCCTAGGGGCGGTATGAAAGAGCCCTAGTAAGCCAGTGACTCAGCCCCTGTAATAGGGTTAGAGGCAGAGAATCCCAGTGGAAAGAGGGGAACCGGCCAGGCAGAGACAGCAAGGGCAGTTCGTTGCTCCAGAGCCTTTCCGTTCACCTTCACACTCCTGGGCCAGACTACACTCAATCATATGACCCACTGTCAGTAAATACTTAAAGGTTGAGACCGAGATTGTCACGACTTCCACCGAAGTTGGCTCTCCTGCCTGTTCGGGCGGTGCTCGGCGGTCGTCGTCACCATCCTACTAGCCACCACCGATCCCTTTTTCGTTTGTCTGTTGGTTTTGTCTTATTAGTTTCACCTGTGTGTATTTTAGTTTAATTAACGTCCTTATATGTATTAGGTTGTCCCGCCCTTGTTTTGTGCGGGATTGTTTGTATTTCATGTATTTTGGTGGAGTACGTGTGTGTTATTTCTCCGGTCTATTTTTGATCCTGTGTTGGATTATTCACCCTGCATGTTGGGTTGACCGTGTTGTTTTGATTGCCGGAGAATTAAACTGTCGAATCACTTAACCTGCTCTCTGCGCCTGATTCCACCCACCTTGAGACTACGTGACAGAGATTGCGTCTCTCACATGGGTAGGCAGACCATTCCATAACAATGGAGCTCTATAGGAGAAAGCCCTGCCTCCAGCTGTTTGCTTAGAAATTCTAGGGACAATTAGGAGGCCTGCGTCTTGTGACCGTAGCGTACGTGTAGGTATGTACGGCAGGACCAAATCAGAGAGATAGGTAGGAGCAAGCCCATGCAATGCTTTGTAGGTTAGCAGTAAAACCTTGAAATCAGCCCTTGCCTTGACAGGAAGCCAGTGTAGGGAGGCTAGCACTGGAGTAATATGATCAAATGTTTTGGTTCTAGTCAGGGTCTAGATCAACATCTTGGCCATGTTCTGTTATAATCTCCACCCGGCACAGCCAGAAGAGGACTGGCCACCCCTCATAGCCTGGTTCCTCTCTAGGTTTCTTCCTAGGTTTTGGCCTTTCTAGGGAGTTTTTCTTAGCCACTGTGCTTCTACACCTGGAGTTACTTGCTGTTTGGGGTTTTAGGCTGGGTTTCTGTACAGCACTTTGAGATATCAGCTGATGTAAGAAGGGCTATATATAAAAAAAAGATTTGAATCAATGTAGATGAAGGATTTTTAAGCCTTGAGACAATTGAGACATTGATTGTGTTTGTGTGTCATTCAATGTGTGAATGGGCAAGAAACAAAATATAAGTGCCTTTGAATGGGGTATAGTTGTAAGTGCCAGGCGCACCGGTTTGTGTCAAGAGCTGCAACCCTGCTGAGTTTTTCACACGGAACAGTTTCCTGTGTGTATCAAGAATGGACCAACTCCCAAAGGACATCCAGCCAACTTGACACAACTGTGGGAACCATTCGAGTCAACATGGGCCAGCATCCCTGTGGAACGCTTTTGACCCCTTGTAGAGTCTATGCCCCAATGAATTGAGGATGTTCTGAGGGCAAAAAGGGGTGTGTGTGTGTGTGTGTGTGGTGGGGAGGGGGGGGCAAAACTCACCGGCTTACCGGCATAAAAATAGGTCTGTAAAGTGCTTTGAGCACTTGGGAAGGTGCTTTTAAGTGATCCTTCCTCATTCGTAACTCATCCATCTTTGGCATTGGCATGACAGTCACATGTCTTGGGGAGGTTGAGCACATCTGTGGATCTAAGGGCGTATATGTTTTAATGCATGGGAGATCATGCCTAAAATGACGATGGCGATCCTATTCAATACTGTGGCCGATATCTATATGGACATGTGGTCCACTAAGTCAGTCAAAAGGGCTTTTCTCATGGCAATCAATACAATATGTTCATGATCATTTGAAAGGCCTAAATATATATGGTAATTTCCTGTATATAGTATTGTAACGTTGTGATATTCTTTGTTCAGTCAGCCATTGATTTCACATTCATCAAAACAAACTGTATTATTTTTAACAAACAATATGAAAACGGTGAACACAAAATGAACAATAAAAACAAATAACCCCAAAGTGACAAAGCTGCATGTAAATGCGTTTAATAGCCATGTTTACCCAAACACGGAACCGTGAGAACACGGAACCGATAATTGAGTCTCTCGTCACAGAGTAATGCAATTGCCTCCTGAATGTCAAAGTGCGGAAATTGAGAAAACGTAAAGGCTCTCATTTGTAGCATGGCATTTTGGGAGTCATGTCTGAGCAATTTGAGTTCTATAAAAGTTTATTGCTTGCTAATCTGTGTGTGTGTGTGTGTGTGTGTGTGTGTGTGTGTGTGTGTGTGTGTGTGTGTGTGGGTGTGTGGTCATACCCAGACAACAGCACTAAAGATGAGAGCCAGGTCCTCAGGACCACCACTCTCCAGTGAAATAAACCCACTTCAGCCACCAGCCATGAGAAACCCTAATGGGCAAACCAACCTCTCTCAGAACCACCTGGAGTAGACTCTCTAGACCAAAATAACACGGGTCTTCTCTCCGCTGGGTTTTTCAACTTTCAACTCCCCATCCCCCCAAAACACGCACTCATGTGCACGCACGCACACACAGCGGGTGTTCTCAGCTCACCATGACTTGAATTATGTTTTCCCTCTCTCAATCTAATGATGGTTGTGTTCTGTTCTGTTCGCCACAACGATACTTTGAACGAAATTAACCCTGAATCAACAACATCTTGACAGATGTCTAATGAAATGACCTGACAGCAACAAGCGCTCGCAGGACTACCGGGCAACTGGTAAAGACGTGTGTGTTTGTGTGTGTCTTTTGTACTCCCCATCTTTCGTTATGGACCCAATCTAAGTATTTCAATGCATTATTTAGTAGCTCCATCTTGCCTTCTAATAGAGATGTACTATTTGCCAAACTAATCAAATCCTTACAAATCTACACAAGTGCATTGGTGTAGGGGCTAGGTGTTGTTTCTGGACAGCCACTATCTCAAACAATCACCAAGGTTAAGTAACTCCCCACCTAAGAAGCCCCAACAGATCACTGCATAACCTGAATGCCCAATGACCTACTCTGCATTCCACTGTAACTCTCTTGCCCTGTCGCCACACGAACATGGGGACGGCTGCTGTCGAAACAAACTTTGACAATGACTGATGTGGGATGTGTGTTGCCTTGTTGGCAAAAATCCCCTCTGCATTGTACATCATTGTCAAAGTTTGTTTTGACAGCAGCCGTTGCCATGTTTGTGTGGTGACAGGGCAAGAGAGTTACAGTGGAATGGGGCTAGGTGTTGAACTGGTGGAATCAATGTTTGTTTCCACGTCAATTCAACCCAAAAAATGTAATTTGATGACGTTGAATCAACGTGGAAAGCTTATTGGATTTGAAATACGTCGTCAACGTAAGGGAATTTTGCACCCAACTTCTGATCCTAAATCCATGGTGAGATTTTTTGTTGATTTCATGTTGAATTCACATGAGTTGATAGCTCAACGAAACGTAAATCAAAACTATGATTTAAAATTAGGGGTGTGCCGAGTAGTCGAAGAAAACAAGTATCGTAACGGATATGGGCAATTATCTGGATACAATTATATTTGAATTTATTTGAATTATCTGTCCTAAAAAATAAAAAGTGTACCAGGCGCCCGTCTTTCTTATGTCAGTCAGTTATGTGCGATGTTCTATGCGGTCTAAGTAACTCAACTGGCTAGTTTGCCTGTCTGTACAGACAAAGGAGGCTGTACATTGACCCTGCAGGTCTGATTAGATGGAAAAATAGGCTACAGCTTCACTCTATCTACTCACTTCATATTTTCACCCAATCACGTTTCCTAATTTCCCTCGCATGTTGTCAGGCTGATCATTTAGATTGCTGCTGTCTTGCTACTATGATGCATCACACGGCGAGGACGTTTTCTGTCAAGCTATCAATGTGCATGATATCTAACAAGTGGGACGAGGGTAGGGAAAAAAGATTAAGCTCTGATGCGCATTCTGAGTGACAGCAGACTTGGCTGCCTGCTGCAAGCCGAGCGGAGAAGCAGACACACCCCTCTGTGCGCTGCTCCTAATCAACAGCTTTTTGAAGTGAGAACATGCAGGGGGGTATTTTGCCAACATCTACGTACGCCTATTAAAACTCTTCAGTTTTTACCGATCGGATCCGACTGTCAACTGCCAATTTACGGATACGATTACAAATATGAGCATGGCCATGTTGGCACACCCATAGTTGAAATTACTTCTGAGCCTAGTGGGATATCTGTTATACAAGTGTGTGTGTGTGTGTGTGTGTGTGTGTGTGTGTGTGTGTGTGTGTGTAAAAAACACAGATGGGTGGTTTAGTGCCATCGTTAAATGAGGAAAACATTTTCATTGGATGGGAGAAAGAAGCTGAGATTACAGAGTGGACTGCCATAGAGGGGCACACACACACACCACACCTAACCAGGGTACTGTTGTAACCTGAGAGCGTGAAGATAACCCTGCTTACTCTTGGAAGTCCACATGGAGAATTGCATTATTCTGTGTGTGTATACATGTGGCCATACATTTCACAGAACGGGAGCTCAGTGTGGTGAGGGAGCACTATTTGTCAGCACAGACAACACAAGTTCCTTAACAATTGCTATTTAAAGGTCATAAAACGCCGTGTGTTGTCAGTCTTTTCTATTTTCCATTATGACAAAATGGACTGATACAATAAAAGCACAAAGGTACATTGGTAGCGCATGTGTGCGGACACACAAACCCAAGCAAGGACACGCACACACAAATACACATGCCCCCCCAAAAAAAAAAAAAACACATGAACAAAACACAAATACACACTCCCACACGCAATCCCAAGCAGTTTATCATAGAACTCTGTACTATCACCAGGCATCGTATACGAATGGAGCGGTACTCCGTTTGGCATTTCAAAGGTCACGCTACCACGTGGATCCTACTGTCTTTTACGTCCGTCTTTGTTAGACAGAAAGGTCAAAGGACTGTCCTCGGAGCCCTCAGGCAAATATAACCTCATGACAATGTGTCCAATTTTAGCCTTGCCACTGGTAAGGAGCAGTGGGAGATACTGGGCCCGTAGGGCTCTGGCCAGAAAGTAGTGCACTATGGGGATAGGGTGATATTTGAAACGCGTTCATACTGTTACCCCTGTGACTTCTTCTCCAGTTCCCCTTTAATTTGCGGCACCTCGTCACATAGGATAGAATAGAAGAGTTGTTCAACGCCTTTGACCCTCTTACATTCCACAGTTAACTAAACAGTGTTAATTAATAGTGATATGATACCCTGCTCTACAAAAAAAGACTTCACCTCACATAATTCCTGGCTATAAAGCACAGGAGAGGCTGTGATTGTACAGTCTGGGATCGAGCCATAACACAGGTTGTGATTTTGTGTGACAATATTGTGTTGCTTCAATATATCCACATCATTTTCCTGCCTCATGATACCATCTATTTTATGAAGTGCACCAGTCCCTCCTGCAGCAAAGCACCCCCGTGCATCATGGTTGGGATGGTGTTCTTCGGCTTGCAAGCCTCCCCCTTTTTATTCCAAACATAACGATGGTCATTATGGCCAAAAAGGTATATTTTGGTTTCATCAGACCAGAGGATATTTCTCCAAAAAGTACAATCTTTGTCTCCATTTGCAGCTGCAAACCATAGTCTGGCTTTTTTTATGGCGGTTTTGGAGCCGTGGCTTCTTCCTTGTTAAGCGGCCTTTAAGGTTATGTCGATATAGGACTCGAGTTACTATGGATATAGATACTTTGAAGTGAAGTGAAGTAATCTGTCTGTAAACAGTTGTTGGAAAAATGACTTCTGTCATGCACAAAGTAGATGTTCTAACCGACTTGCCAAAACTATAGTTTGACATTTGTGGGGTGGTTGAAAAACGAGTTTTAATGACTCCAACATAAGTGTATGTAAACTTTGACTTCAACTGTTGATGAGGTTGGCTTCAACCTAGTCAAAAGAAGGGGATGGCCACTATGCCATTGTGATGGTCTCTGGACAGTGTGGAGGGAATATCACCATGTGCTCAGCCGTTAGCCAGCAAGGTGTCCTCCATCACCATGCCAACCTAGGTCCCTAAAACACTGCCCTTCACATCACATTTCAGAAACACACTACATAGCATTCTCATTCAGAGGGGTGGACCAGAGCAGCCCAGGTATGTTGTCATCTGGGACAACGTGAGTTTCCACCGAATGAGCCATTTGCATTTTTTTGGTCCAGAAAACCCTTTATCTTACTGTAGTAACCTGGTATAGTTATGTTTACCAATAGATGGCAGTATCGACTCAAGACGGGAGTTTGCTTCCCGCTATCCGTAGCTATTTCCTATGTCTGCCTATATAACTGTGATTAAGGAAGCTTCAGGTAGTTTAAGCCAGGTGCATTAGAGAATGTAATTCTAAGTTACAATTAAATAATAAGCCGTTCTTACGTCTCATTATTTAATTCTAAGTTACAATTAAATAATAAGCCGTTCTTACGTCTCATCAATCTTAGATGTCTCTAAGGATACTACATATTTGGCGATGAGGATAACTGGAGAACTGCGTTGGATTATTTTTGCCACGAATTTAACGGAGTGTTTGGCGTGCGACGCGGGAGGTGAGACTCAAGTGAGCAGTAGAAGATTCTGGAGGATTGATTCCCTGAATACGGGTAAACCAACATATTGACTGTTTGAGGGGGAGAAAGAATCGGAAAAGATGGCTTTGGCAACAATAGGCTCGCTACCACCATTTGATCCTAAAAATCAGGAATGGGACTGTGAAATAATGGAACACTTCTTTGCTGCTAATGAAACTAATAACTGATGCCGCTATACAGAAATCCATACTCATAAGCGTTGTCGGTGCACAGACGTACAACTTAATGAGAAACCCATATAAACCAGGAGAAAAGTCAGTCAGATTTAGTCGAGCTATTATTAAAAAAATCACTTCAACCCATAACCCAGTGAGATAGTACAAAGATTCAAGTTTGATTCACGCATGATATAATTTACCGAATCAGTGGGGGAATATGTGGTTGAGTTGAGAGAACTAGCATTGGACTGTAACTATGGGAATGCATTATCGCAAATGCTACGCGATCGGCTTGGGTGTGGGATTAATGATGACAGGATACAAATAAACGTGTTATCAGAGTCTAATCTCACTTTCTGAGAATGCACTCAAACTGACCCAGGCCATGGAGTCCACGAATAGAAATGCACTGGATTTGCAGGCAAGGCACTGGATTTGCAGGCAAGGCACTGGATTTGCAGGCAACTGTGTGCCATACAGTAAAAGAGAGCAGCTCTAAGCGCGTAGAATTTCAAAGAACGGAAAACCGTGGTGCAGCAGCCAATAGACTGTTATCGTTGCAAAGGCAAACACGCAGCGTTTGACTGTAAATGCAAACACGAAAAGTGTCATGCGTGTGGGATAATAGGCCACATTGCGAGGGCGTGCCGCAATGAAATATAAAAAGCCACGGGCTACAGAAGAGAACGGACAGGAAACCGAATACATCCAGACGCTCTAGCTACCGCTCTAATCAAGTCATAGAAAGTGAGTGCGCAGACGCAGAGCAAGCATTCTCAATGTACAGTGTACAGGCGGCGAATATGAAAAAGGTGAAGCCTTTCATTGTGGAAATGAGGAATAAATGGATTTAAGGTACCGTTTGAACTAGACACAGGATGTAGTGTCACGCTGATGAACAGGTCCCAATTCTATAGGAAGTGTGAAAACCGTTGAAGTGCCTAAACTGAGAGATATAAGCCTCTGAGATATAAACCTCCGACCATAAGCCTCTGATCTCTCAAAAGCCAGTACCACAAATGGTCTCTCCAAGAGTTCAACGTTGGGCTGTGTGGCTCAGGGTCTACGAGTACAGAATAATTTACAAACCAGGTAGATACCATGGGAATGCTGATGCTCGGAGTAGGCTGCCAGTTCCAGAAATCATCATTCAGGAAGAAGAACATGACCAGGTGTTGATGATCCAGGTGTTGATGATCGACGTGTTGGATGATGCACCGCTGAACACCGCACAAATCAGGCAATGGACTTCAAAGGATGTGACGTTATCACTGTGCATGAATTTATCCTGAAAGGATGGCTTACAGTGACAGAGCCTCAGATCATGCCTTAGTACACTCACTGCTTGGCATTGAGTGTTCGAGATGGGTGTGTTCTGTGGGGTTCAAGAGTAGTTATCCCACCACAAGAGCGGGGTATGCTACTCAAGTTGTTGCATCAGTCGCATCCAGTGATGTCGAGAATGAAAGGCCTTGCGAGGTTATACGTTTGGTGGCCAAAGATGGACCACGACGTGGAAAATGAGGTTAGGCTGTTTTTTTTATTTTTATGGGTTTCTCCTTTTGGGTCTAGAAAGTGTTATGCTCTGGTGCTCTTCCATGCCGTCCTTAGGAAGGGTGCGTCACTTGAGTGGGTTGAGTCACTGACGTGGTCTTCCTGTCTGGATTGCCGCCCCCCCTTGGGTTGTGCCGTGGCGGATCTTTGTGGGCTATACTTGGCCTTGTCTCAGGATGGTAAGTTGGTGGTTGAAGATATCCCTCTAGTGGTGTGGGGACTGTGCTTTGGCAAAGTGGGTGGGGTTATATCCTGCCTGTTTGGCCCTGTCCGGGGGTGTCATCGGATGGGGCCACAGTGTCTCCTGACCCCTCCTGTCTAAGCCTCCAGTATTTATGCTGCAGTAGTTTGTGTCGGGGGGCTAGGGTCAGTCTGTAATATCTAGAGTATTTCTCCTGTTTTATCCGGTGTCCTGTGTGAATTTAAGTATGCGCTCTCTAATTCTCTTTCTTTCTCGCTCTCTCTCTCGGAGGACCTGTGCCTTAGGACCATGCTTTAGGACTACCTGGCATGATGCCTCCTTGTTATCGCCACCTGGCCATGCTGCTGCTCCAGTATCAACTGTTCTGCCTGTGGCTATGGAACCCTGACCTGTTCACTGTGATTACTATTATTTGACCATGCTGGTCATTTATGAACATTTGAACATCTTGGCCATGTTCTGTTATAATCTCCACCCGGCACAGCCAGAAGAGGACTGCTCACCCCTCATAGCCTGGTTTCTTCCTAGGTTCTGGCATTTTTAGGGAGTTTCTACATCTGCTTCTACACCTGCATTGCTTGCTGTTTGGGGTTTTAAGCTGGGTTTCTGTACTGCACTTTGAGATATCAGCTGATGTAAGAAGGGCTGTATACATTTTATTTTGCAATAAATTTGATTTATATACAAGACACAAGTGATCAAAAATACTGCATTTTGGAAATAAATGACAATGTATTTGTTACTGTATTACATTTGTGTGTGTTTATTTATGTATATTTTACAACCGGCTATAATGTAACACTGAAAATGCAAAAGGCATAAACCTACTGATGGGATATTCATAGATGTGTTTTGTGTTGATCACATCAGTGTGTTCGTTGGTAGACAGATCTAGTCATATGACGCATCTGTGTCATTTTGATGCAAAAACATTTTGGAAAGGGATAAAACAGTTTTGAATGCAGCGTTTGCTTTTGCCAGAGATTTTTAGAGTTTTGTTTAGAGTTTTGGGGAAATGGTTCCAAAGAGTCAGCAAACATGTGGAAAACTGATATAAAATATATATTGCATTCTGTAAATACCTGCCGGCTTACTGCCGCCGGTCACTGACCAACAGGGTTGGGTAGATTACTTTCTAAGTGTAATCCATTACAGTACTAGTTACCTCAAATTGTAATCAGTAATGTAAATGTTGGATTACCCAAACTCAGTAATGTAATCGGATAATGTTAAGTTACTTTTGGATTGCTTTCCCCTTAAGAGGCATTAGAATAAAACAACACTCAAACGCCTCGAAACACGTCACGGACCTCTGGAACCTGCGCCGGCTGGTTACAACGGTAATTGCAAGCCCTGTGCCTCCTCCCCGTGTCGCTTTCTCCTTAGTAGCCCCCCGTTCATAGTTTTTTATGCAAATCTCAGTCTCTTTTCTGTGTCCCCACCAAATCCCCCTTCTGCTGCACCGAAGAATTGAAGCGGGCCTATAGGCCAATCCTTTGCCTGGCGCAAAATGCGGTCATGCAGAGACAGGAGACCAAATGTGTAGATGTTTTATGAAACTCTGGGAGAACTTGGCCAAGGAAACATTTCTGATTGGTCTCAGGGAGTGTAAAACAGGAGAGGAGACTTTTAAAACGGGTTTGTGTGAAGTAGCAGCAAATATGTTTAAGCACTTAATGAGCATGGAGAGCCTCACAAGTTTGATGAAATCACCTTATATATTTTCAGTCTAATACAGCTATTTACTTCATGTGTAGCTTACTGTAGCCGAATAATATACATTGCCTTCACACCCCTTAACTATTTTCACATGTGTTACAGCCTGAATTTATAAGTGTGTCAAATCGGAGGGTCTGCTGTCCGGACCTCTGGCAGTCTCTATGGGGGTGCCACAGGGTTCAATTCTTGGACCGACTCTCTTCTCTGTATACATCAATGAGGTCGCTCTTGCTGCTGGTGTGTCTCTGATCCACCTCTACGCAGACGACACCATTCTGTATACTTCCGGCCCTTCTTTGGACACTGTGTTAACAACCCTCCAGGCAAGCTTCAATGCCATACAACTCTCCTTCCGTGGCCTCCAATTGCTCTTAAATACAAGTAAAACTAAATGCATGCTCTTCAACCGATCGCTACCTGCACCTACCCGCCTGTCCAACATCACTACTCTGGACGGCTCTGACTTAGAATACGTAGACAACTACAAATACTTAGGTGTCTGTTTAGACTGTAAACTCTCCTTCCAGACCCATATCAAACATCTCCAATCCAAAGTTAAATCTAGAATTGGCTTCCTATTTCGCAACAAAGCATCCTTCACTCATGCTGCCAAACATACCCTTGTAAAACTGACCATCCTACCAATCCTCGACTTTGGCGATGTCATTTACAAAATAGCCTCCAATACCCTACTCAACAAATTGGATGCAGTCTATCACAGTGCAATCCGTTTTGTCACCAAAGCCCCATATACTACCCACCATTGCGACCTGTACGCTCTCGTTGGCTGGCCCTCGCTTCATACTCGTCGCCAAACCCACTGGCTCCATGTCATCTACAAGACCCTGCTAGGTAAAGTCCCCCCTTATCTCAGCTCGCTGATCACCATAGCATCTCCCACCTGTAGCATACGCTCCAGCAGGTATATCTCTCTAGTCACCCCCAAAACCAATTCTTTCTTTGGCCGCCTCTCCTTCCAGTTCTCTGCTGCCAATGACTGGAACGAACTACAAAAATCTCTGAAACTGGAAACACTTATCTCCCTCACTAGCTTTAAGCACCAACTATCAGAGCAGCTCACAGATTACTGCACCTGTACATAGCCCACCTATGATTTAGCCCAAACAACTACCTCTTTCCCAACTGTATTTAATTTTAATTTATTTATTTATTTTGCTCCTTTGCACCCCATTATTTTTATTTCTACTTTGCACATTCTTCCATTGCAAAACTACCATTCCAGTGTTTTACTTGCTATATTGTATTTACTTTGCCACCATGGCCTTTTTTGCCTTTACCTCCCTTCTCACCTCATTTGCTCACATTGTATATAGACTTGTTTATACTGTATTATTGACTGTATGTTTGTTTTACTCCATGTGTAACTCTGTGTCGTTCTATCTGTCGAACTGCTTTGCTTTATCTTGGCCAGGTCGCAATTGTAAATGAGAACTTGTTCTCAACTTGCCTACCTGGTTAAATAAAGGTAAAATAAAATAAATAAAAATAATTGGATAAAATGCATATATTTTTTGTCACTGGCCTACATACAATAACCCACAATGTCAACGTCGAAGTGTGTTTTTCAAAATGTTTACTCATTAATGAATAATGAATGTCTTGAGTCAAGTATTTAACACCGTTGCTATTGCAAGCCTAAATAAGTTAGTAAAAATGTCCATAACAAGTCACATAATAAGCTGCATGGACTCACTCTATATGCAATAATAGTGTTAAGCATGATTTTTGAATGACTACCTCCTCTCTGTACCCCACACATGCATTGTAATGTCCCTCAGTCGAGCAGTGAATTTCAAACACAGATTCAATCCCAAAGACCAGGGAGGTTTTCCAATGCCTCACAGAAAAGGGCACCTATTAGTAGATGAGTAAAAAAAAACGGAAATCTCTTTGAGCATGGTGAAGTTTTTAATCACACTTTGGATGGTGTATCAATACACCCAGTCACTACAAAGATACAGGCGTCCTTCCTAACTCAGTTGCCAGAGAGGAAGGAAACTGCTCAGGGATTTCACCCTTTCAGGCCAATGGTGGCAGATACAGAGTTTAATGGCTGTGATATGAGAAAACTGAGGATGGATCAACACCATTGTAGTTACTCCACAATATTAACTTAATTGACAGAGTGAAAAGAAGGAAGCCTGCACAGAATAGAATATTCCAATCCTGTTTGCAACAAGGCACTAAATTAATACTGTAAAAAAGCAATTAATTGAATACAACATGTTTTGTTTGGGGCAAATCCAACAATACAACACAACACTGAGTACCACTCTCCATATTTTCAAGCATAGT
>NC_056439.1:7645892-7650892 GCF_018296145.1 Oncorhynchus tshawytscha | reverse complement strand
TCCCACCCTCTCTCTCTCTGTCTCTCTCCCACCCTCTCTCTCTCTGTCTCTCTCCCACCCTCTCTCTCTCTGTCTCTCTCCCACCCTTCCTCTCTCTGTCTCTCTCCCACCCTCTCTCTCTCTGTCTCTCTCCCCCCTCTCTCTCTCTGTCTCTCTCCCACCCTCTCTCTCTCTGTCTCTCTCCCACCCCCTCCCTCTCTCTGTCTCTCTCCACCCTCTCTCTCTCTGTCTCTCTCCCACCCTCTCTCTCTCTGTCTCTCTCCCACCCTTCCTCTCTCTGTCTCTCTCCCACCCTTCCTCTCTCTGTCTCTCTCCCCTCTCTCTCTCTCTCTCCCACCCTCCCCTCTCTCTCTCCCACCCTCCGTCTCTCTCCCACCCTCTCTCTGTCTCCCACCCTCCCCCTCTCTCTCTCTCCCACCCTCCCCCTCTCTCTCTCCCCCCCCCCCCTCTGTCTCTCTCCCTCTCTCTCACCCTCTCTCTCTCTCCCCACTCTCTCTCTCCCACCTCTCTCTCTCCCGTCTCTCTCGCTCCCTCTCTCTCTCCCACCCTCTCTCTCTCTCTCTCCCACCCTCTCTCTCTCCCACCCTCTCTCTCTCTCTCTCTCTCTCTCCCCACCCTCTCTCTCTCTCTCTCTCTCCCACCCTCTCTCTCTCCCCACCCTCTCTCTCTCTGTCTCTCTCCCACCCTCTCTCTCTCTGTCTCTCTCCCACCCTCCCCTCTCTCTGTCTCTCTCCCACCCTTCCTCTCTCTGTCTCTCTCCCACCCTCTCTCTCTCTGTCTCTCTCCCACCTCTCTCTCTCTGTCTCTCTCCCACCCTTCCTCTCTCTGTCTCTCTCCCACCCTTCCTCTCTCTGTCTCTCTCCCTCTCTCTCTCCCACCCTCTCTCTGTCTCCTCTCTCTCTCTCTCCGTCTCTTTCTCTCTCCCACCCTCCCGCTCTCTCTCTCCGTCTCTCTCTCTCTCCCACCCTCCCTCTCTCTCTCCCACCCCTCCCCTCTCTCTCCCACCCTCCCTCCTCTCTCTCTCTCTCCGTCTCCCACCCTCTCTCTCTCTCCCACCCTCTCTCTCTCTCCACCCTCTCTCTCTCCCACCCTCCCCCTCTCTCTCTCCCACCCTCCCCCTCTCTCTCTCCCACCCTGCCCCTCTCTCTCTCCCACCCTCCCCCTCTCTCTCTCCCCCCTCCCCCTCTCTCTCTCCCTCTCTCTCACCCTCCCCCTCTCTCCCACCCTCTCTCTCCGTCTCTCTCTCCCACCCTCTCTCTCTCCGTCTCTCTCTCTCCCACCCTCTCTCTCTCTCCGTCTCTCTCTCCCACCCTCTCTCTCTCTCCGTCTCTCTCTCCCACCCTCCCCTCTCTCTCCCCACCCTCCCTCTCTCTCCGTCTCTCTCTCCCACCCTCCCCCCTCTCTTTCCCACCCTCCCCCTCTCTCTCTCCCTCTCTCCCCCACCCTCTCTCTCTCCCACCCTCTCTCTCTCTCTCTCCCACCCTCTCTCTCTCTCTCCCACCCTCTCTCTCTCTCCCCACCCTCTCTCTCTCTCACCCACCCTCTCTCTGTCTCCTCTCTCTCTCCGTCTCTCTCTCTCTCCCACCCTCCCCCCTCTCTCTCTCCGTCTCCCACCCTCTCTCTCTCTGTCTCTCTCTCCCACCCTCTCTCTCTCTCCCACCCTCCCGCTCTCTCCCACCCTCCCGCTCTCTCTCTCCCACCCTCTCTCTCTCTCTCCACCCTCTCTCTCTCTCCCACCCTCTCTCTCTCTCTCCCACCCTCTCTCTCTCTCTCCCACCCTCTCTCTCTCTCTCCACCCTCTCTCTCTCTCTCTCCCACCCTCTCTCTCTCTCTCCCACCCTCTCTCTCTCTCTCTCCCACCCTCTCTCTCTCTCTCTCCCACCCTCTCTCTCTCTCTCTCCCACCCTCTCTCTCTCTCCCCACCCTCTCTTTCTCTCTCTCCCACCCTCTCTCCCTCTCTCTCTCTCTCTCTCTCTCTCTCCCTCTCTCCCACTCTCTCTCTCTCTCTCCGTCTCTCCCTCTCTCCCACCCTCGCTCTCTCTCTCCCTCTATCTCACTCAGTCTAAAAGCAGTCTGGAGATGATGGAGAGTCAGTCGTGTGATGCGGAGCCTCCTCCTCCCCCCAAACCAGAGCTCAGGTACCCCGGCCTGTCCAGAGGCCACCAGGAACAACACACAGAGGGTACTTACACACGCTCAGTTCACACGCTTACACACGCTACTTGAAACACACGCTCAGTTCACCAGAGTTGTGTTCATTACTACTCAGCGTAGGGAAACGTTTCGCAATGGAGAAGGTAAACAAGCGTTTTCGGTTGGGACAAGTTCAGGTAGTCCCTCTCTGTTTCCGTTTGTCTTCTTCCGTTTGGTGCCTAATGAGCATGGCCCAGGTTGTTGCTGTGAATGACAGTGTGCTATGAGTCAACTTACATTTCATTTTTGCCAGCTAAGTTTACGTACGATAACAATGACGTACCCCGAGTGAATTTATTTAAGGCTCTCGCTCTTTTCCTCTCCCTCTCTCCACAGAGAGTAGTCTTCTGAGCAAAGCCCCGCCCACACCCACCATGTATAAGTACAGGCCAACCTATAGCAGCCCGGGAAAGAACCACACTGCCCTCACTCATGCCTACGCCAACCAGGTAACAAAACACCCACTGTCTTAATGCCAACCAGCTAGCTTGTGTGTCTCTGTGTGTTTACGTGTGAGAGTGTGTGTGTGTGTGTCTCTGTGTGATTACATGTGAGAGTGTGTGTGTGTGTGTCTCTGTGTGATTATGTGTGAGAGTGTGTGTGCGTCTATGATTACTTGTGTGTGTGATTACGTGTGAGAGTGTGTGTATATCTCTGTGATTACGTGTGAGAGTGTGTGTGTCTCTGTGTGATTACGTGTGAGAGTGTGTGTGTGATTACATGTAAGAGTGTGTGTGTGTGATTACGTGTGAGAGTGTGTGTGTCTCTGTGTGATTATGTGTGAGAGTGTGTGTGTGATTACATGTGAGAGTGTGTGTGTGTCTCTGTGTGATTACATGTGAGTGTGTGTGTCTCTGTGTGATTACGTGTGAGAGTGTGTGTGTGTCTCTGTGTGATTACGTGTGAGAGTGTGTGTGTCTGAAAGAGTATGTGCGTGCTGTGTGAGGTATGATCCATGTCAAACTACTCCGGTAGCACACACACACACACACACACACACACACACTGTTCTCTCTACTCCGGTAACACACACACACACACAAACACACACTGTTCTCCCTACTCCGGTAACACACACACACACACACACTGTTCTCTCTGACTCGGCTTAATATTTCACATATCAGGGTTCTCATTGGCTGCGTGCCTGTCTGTCTTTAATCGTTTTGATTTGTTCTGATTTGTTCATGCATCTCTGTTTTTACTTGTGGCTTCTTTTCCTGCCTTTTGATTGGTTACTCAGTGGCTTTCAGTTGAACAGTATCAGTAAGTGAATGCAGGAGTCTTTTTTTATTTTATTTATTTTTTATTTAGTTTGAGTGTCTTTTCTTGTCTTGTTACCCAACCTTGTGTGTCATCTTTTAGCCTGTAGCTCCCCCCACGCCGTTGCAGAAGAGATTCTCCCCAAGCAATTTCTCCTTGTAGAAATATTTTGTGGTATCAAATCAAATTGATTTATAAAGCCCTTCTTACGTCAGCTGATATCTCAAAGTGCTGTACAGAAACCCAGCCTAAAACCCCCAAACAGCAAGCAATGCAGGTGTAGAAGCACGGTGGCTAGGAAAAACACCAGAGAAAGGCCAAAAACTAGGAAGAAACCTAGAGAGAAACCAGGCTATGAGGGGTGGCCAGTCCTCTTCTGGCTGTGCCGGGTGGAGATTATAACAGAACATGGCCAAGATCTTCAAATGTTCATAAATGACCAGCATGGTCAAATAATAATAATCCCAGTAGTTGTCGAGGGTGCAGCAAGTCAGCACCTCAGGAGTAAATGTTAGTTGGCTTTTCTTAGCCAATCATTAAGAGTATCTCTACCGCTCCTGCTGTCTCTAGAGAGTTGAAAACAGCAGGTCTGGGACAGGTAGCACGTTCAGTGAACAGGTCAGGATTCCATAGCCGCAGGCAGAACAGTTGAAACTGGAGCAGCAGCATGACCAGGTGGACTGGGGACAGCAAGGAGTCATCATGCCAGGTAGTCTTGAGGCATGATCCTAGGGCTCAGGTCCTCCGAGAGAGAGAAAGAAAGAGAGAATTAGAGAGAGAGCATACTTAAATTGACACAGGACACCGGATAAGACAGGAGAAGTACTCCAGATATAACAGACTGACCCTAGCCCCCCGACACATAAACTACTGCAGCATAAATACTGGAGGCTGAGACAGGAGGGGTTGGGAGACACTGTGGTAGTTAATTAACACAATGTAACATATTGTATTTGGCCTATTTCCCATGTATGGTGTGTTTCCTATACGTCACACAATCTGACCATAATTCACTTACATCAATTCTGGAATCCCGGGTGGCACAGCGGTTTAAGGCACTGCATCTCAGTGCTGGAGGCGTCGCTACAGACCCTGGTTCGATCCCGGGCTGTGTCACAACCGTCCGTATCACACAGTGGACTGTCAATGGCCCAGCTGCTGTTTGACGTTTTCTCCACAAGAGGGCATCAAGGTGCACAGTCGAACAAGCCTCCTTTAGGCTCAGTACAACAACAACCATGCCTACATCCCAAATGACACCCTATCCCCTATAACAGGGATGGGCAACTGGCCGCAGCAGGCCTTTTGAAGGGACCAGCAAAACAAATATTATTTTTTTTTTTTTTGGGGGGGAACTCAGTCTGGGTCTCAACTTACTGTTGAGAGTTAGAATAGTAGAATACACAAGGTGCAGTATCGTAATTTGTTCGTGCATCAGCAGTTTTTCTCTTGTTGTGTCAGTTACTGTCAGTCATTTTTTTTAAAGATTGCTAAGTTTGTATAGCGGCCAGCTATCTAAACTTGTTATCATGGTCGAATTCGAT
>NC_056439.1:7550892-7640892 GCF_018296145.1 Oncorhynchus tshawytscha | reverse complement strand
CATTCTCTGTACAGAATTATATGGTTTGGAATTTATGGTGATTTCCTCCAATCAGTGGCATTTAAAGGTTACAGCGGCACGCTCCGGCCACTATTGACCACTGTGATTGGCTAGTGATCTCGCTGCCATTCTCTCTCGACCAATCAGAAATGGAGATGCTAAACTGTAGTAGACGGCAGGGTCATTGGTAGAGTTTGTTTTGCCCGGCTCAGTGCCCCGGGTGGGTGGAGATTTCACTTAAGGACCAATGGAATGGTTAAAGAAATATATATCGCTGGGTCTGTACTTTAAAGATGGAGCGGCCTTTTCTAAACAAACTTTGGAGCAATGGCCTTGAAAATCAAGGAGAGAAGTGTTTTTTATTTTTTATTTTACATATTTAATTTCAAAATGTTATTTTATATGAATTTCTCTCTCTATTTTTTTGAATGGCCAGATAGGGTTTTTCTGGTTTGAGTTAATTTCAGAATTGTAACCAAAACAGGGGAAAACTGTTGCCGTGTTCATGTTCTAGTCGGAACTTGGACATTTCTGACTTGCTAACTGGCTAACAAGTGCCGCATTTAACCAGTTAGCAAGTCGAAAATGTCAGTTTCCTAGTTCCCGATTTAGCGCTAGAGCGCGGCTCAGTTGTATTGATGGCTGCACCAGCCAATCAGAGGCTGGGTTTTGAGTCTTCAGCCAAAGAGAGTAGCTGGACAATGTTATATGGTTCAGCTAATGGGAACCAATGTATATGATAAAAGGCGATGTAGCATTTTAAAGTCCTTTGATACACAGTAAACCACTCGACTTCTCGTGGGGCATATTTCAGAGACAAGTTATCGTTGTACCTTCTGGTTGTTTACTTCTGAGCTTTGTAATAATTTGTCTGAAATGGCACCCTATTCACTATATAGTGCACCACTTTTGACCAGGACCTATAAGGAATAGGGAGCCATAACACACACAACCAAGGTTTCGTTTTATTGGTCCAGATAATGACGTCTCGGGTTGCCACTAGCTGACCTATCTGGAAACGAGCGAGGATCACATGCTTTGCCGTGACCAATCCGTAGAGAGCAAGAGATTCATTTCAGCCTACTCTTTTATTCGTTAACGGTTAAACCAATGAGATGAACAGCTGAAAAAAAAAGTCAGTAACATCCTTTTTATATTTATTTTTTACTTTCCTTTGCAAGATTTTTAGGACAATTTACAGGGCATTGCTATAAACCGACAGTTTGTTTGACCAGTCAGGAGCGTAGAATGAAACTAAAAGAGCACGTCGCCCAATAAGGCAAAGACGTTTGACTGCCATCAGGAACAGCCAATGCCCTTGCAGATATTTAGACAAGTACGAGCCCGGGACTTGGGTGTTTTGAAATAAAAATAAATAAAAAGATATGTACTATATAGCTGTGTGTGTGGGCGTGTGCGTCTGTGAGTGTGTTTGAGCATTGGTAATAAAGTATTTAAAACCAAAGGCAGTGTGCTTTGTTCTGCTTGTAGTTGACGTTTATGTCTGGTAATGCAGAACACAGGCTACTTACAACATTGAGTAGAACCGAAGGTTTCCACAGCGGCTATAAAAAGATAATGTAAGGTTACTTAAAATCGGTCAGTTAAGATGACTGTTACAGTAGATTTTCATGCACCTCACAACATTTCTTCCACACAAGATAGAGGGGACAGAGATTGATTGTGGGGTTTACGTCAGTCAGTGGTGCCTGTAAGTTGAAAGGAAACCGCCACTGATGGAGCTCAAAGTTTCATGTCTCACCTCCCTCCGTAGCTCTTAAATGCCGTCACTACCACAATGTATCAGGTGGTGCCAAAATGCAGGTTGTGAATGTTGTGGCACCATAAGCGTCTTTGTAACATGAACGTTATGTGATTATATTACTGTTGCGTGATTTAAAATGTAAATTAGACCGAATTTAATAATGTACACTTTTATTGCATAAAAAAAAAGTCAGACGCCCCTAGGGGTTTCATATCAAGCAGGAGGCAGATTCACACATACACAGAATCAATCGACACATTCTGAACACAACGTTGAGACAGCAGGATTCTACAGTAACCAAGGGAATGTCAAACGGGTCAAATGTTCTGCTACTTCACCTCAATTTACACAATTCTCTCTGCACTGGTGCAAAAATGTGTTTAGTAAAAATAAAAAATAAAGTGTTTAGACAGAAGCCAGCCCTGAAATGGGAGCTTTTGAAAGTAAAAATGTAATTCTACCTATTGCCAGGACAACAAAAAAACACTGGTCTAGTTCTCACATGGAATTAGCATTAATAGCCAAACGCTCTCCATCCTCATCTTTCCCTTCAGCATCATGTTGAACTGAAAACTATGATTAGGTGACAAAAGAACTCACAAACCACTATTATGGAAGGAAAACAAACAAAAACACTTGCTAATATTTTTTTCTAAATTCCCTCTCAAAGACAGCATTTTGGGACAGAGGCCGTGGTTCATATACACACACACACACACACACACACCCCCACCTACCTTATCATTATGGACCCAGTTGGAGGTAGGTAGATGGCGTGAAATGTTTGACCATGGCTTAGCCAATAAAGTAGACATGCAGCAAAGAGCCTTTGACAGCAATTGGCTAACGAAGGAGACATTTGAGCCAATGCCTGGCGCGTTGGTCCAATATGAAACGTTGCCAGCTCAATGGCACCATATCACTACTGTTGACTAGTGCACTATAAAAGGGAATCGGTTGCCATTTCCAACAAAAGCCAAAGTAACTTCTGTTCAACGGGTGCATGCACCAAGCACGGACTGGACAGAGTGTAAATCCACTCTCATCTCCCAAATGGGACAAAGTTCTAAATCGAGTGCAACCCTATGAGCGGAGTGCATCGGTGTAGTGTGCCAAGATTAAGCGTCAAATCAAATGCACTCAAATGGTTTAAGTCATAAAGTACACCCTTCTCCCTATATTAGTGCACTACTTTGTAGTATTGCACTGTATTAGATAATAGAATGCCATTTGGGAAGCAGACAA
The DNA here is from genome assembly GCF_018296145.1 of Oncorhynchus tshawytscha. Classification (NCBI taxonomy): domain Eukaryota; kingdom Metazoa; phylum Chordata; class Actinopteri; order Salmoniformes; family Salmonidae; genus Oncorhynchus; species Oncorhynchus tshawytscha. Next base: position 7,637,882 of record NC_056439.1, on the reverse strand, counting down.
TGATGAGCATAGAGGTCCTCCAGGGAACTGGTGAAAAGATCAACATAACTGTCATAGGTGCGATGGAGAGACGTAAAAATCAAACCGTACAGTGTAGATTTAAATGAGTTAATATTGAGTTAATCATCATAATACAATTATTTTGCAACTCAAATCTTGTTGCATACAGTATATAGCAAAACAATAAAAAGGACTCATAACAATCATGTTTGTTCCCTCGATCGAACAGCACACCCACTCCGGCATCAGCATAACGCCACCTAGTCCCATTGAGACGCCACGCCGTTCTTCAGAGGCCGCTACCCCCGACAATTCTATTTGTCCTTCTTGGTCTCGGTCTCATCCTCCTGGGCGTCGACCTCGGGCTCCTCCTCTTCGGGTACGGGCGGGAACTGGGATTCGTTGATCTTGTCGCCCCGGTCTCCCTTGGACTTGTTGAGTTTCTTGGACTTCTGGTAGAGCTCGTTCAGGTTGAACTCCCGGATGATGTTCTCCTGTTGAGAGTGAGATAGAGAGAGAGCGTGTGCATGTCAGAGTTTGAGAAATTGACGGGACGTATATCCATTGGGTGCTTAACAGTCCACACGCGGCGCTCAGAAAAGACAGAAACCACATTTTGAATATGGCCGTTCATATTAACAGAAGATGCAAGTTGAGGACGCCACGACACGAGGTCCTTCTTACCCGAATTCTGATGGGCACTGAGGATGTTAGAACAGCGAGACGGGTAAGGAACAGCAGAATCACTAGCCTACGTCAATCGACTGTCCCGCGTAGCAGAAAGGTTGACCTATTCTATTAAAATCACCTTGTCGAGAAAGAATGAACCTATTCCAAAACAGACTCTGGGACGGTAAGATACCAAATTCATACAACCAGTAAGCCTAGGCTAAGTTTAAGCAATGAGTCCGATGCAACTGATCAAAACATTGATCAACTATTATTTTACATTTTAAGCGCAGCGATGCACACGAGGCATTTCCACACAAATGTTTGTTCCACAATGCAATTAGAGGGGAAAACACCGTCGTCAAAAGGGCACCGCACACGCGAGCCGTTTCATGTGACGGAGATGGAAAAATTTAGATAGATTTCCCCCCCTCCTCCTCCCTCTAATATCCAACAACTAGCTTTGGGTTGCTAACACGGCCAGGATTTTGCCTTTGGCTACTGGTCAATGAAAGAATGCTGATATAAAATAATAGCCTCCACAGATATGGTCTGACTGACTAGGCTACTTTGAAGCAAGGTCAGACATGCCTCAATATGCATTAAAGTGTTCAGGTTTTGATTAAGCATACGTTTTCAAAAGAAATGCATACCGCCTCCAGCTCATTGCAAAGTGGTGTGTAACGCACTTACAAGCACGACCTTCCATTGCCCATTTATGCATTTGCTGTTTGAGATGCTGTGGCAGCAGCTCTCGCCGTGTCCGACAGATTTTTCAACTCAAAGGCTCTGCATCCTATACGCGTGTGATAAAATACACAATGAATATACTGTACACCAAGTTATGCAAATTAACTTAGACCGATAAGTATGACCAGTCTACTGGTATTTCCATCAATGAATAGGCTAAAAAGCATTATTTCGCAATGGGATTTTTGCCAATTTTATTAATCTGCTTTTCTATTCATTTACCTTTTTTTTGGGGGGCTAAAACACTGCCATTATCAGCTAACGGAAACCCTGGTGCGTGTATGTGTGTGTTCTGCTCTGAAGCCACTCGTCTCACCTCAGTGAAGCTCCAGGACACGGCCCTACACTTCTTGTCCACCTGGGGGCGTCTCATCACCTCCTTGCCACCCTGGAACAGCACCAGCGAGGGCAGCTGCTTGGAGAGGGGAGAGGTACTCACCTTGTACCTGGAGAAGAGGGATGGAGGGAAGGGAAGCTATTAAAACGGTGTTTCAAATCATAGCCGTCCAATCAGAACGCTACTTCACTAAAAAAATATAATCTACCCGCAGAGAGAGCGAATGAGAAAAGGGACCTACTTCTTAGACACGTCTCCATACCGCCCGATGTCCACCTTCCCAAACTTGAGCCCAGCGCAGTTATACCTGTAACCATGAGAGAAAACCCATCCATTTCCCAACAAACACAGCAATAGCATTACCACCATTACCACCGACATGTGGGCGCTCTCCCAAGTTGATGCGCAAGAGACCAAACAGCCTCGGAACACGCGCTCAGATAGATCATGTTCGAGCCTCGGGTTGGACAGTGACACACACACGCTGGCACCTGCAGGCGACATGCAGATGTTTCATTTCTCTCTCGTTCCGTCATGGCTGAAGCCAGCGCCAATTCATCCTATTCGTGTGTCCAGGTTAAAACGTGGGACGTCCCTCATTATAAACAAACAGTCGGTTAAATTCATGGTTAACGCACCATTTTCACATCTATTTAGTAGCGATTTAATACACGAAACAATGTCATTGAACTAATTGACTGGCCAGAGATCAGGGCCTTCCTCAGAAAAGACGCAGTGAAAGCTGCTAGTATTTTGAACAACCAAATGTCAGTCAAAAATTATTGATGAAATCAAAGTGAGTCTTGCATTTTACCCGGGTCCCACCAGTAGTAGTAGGCCAACCGAGACGGAATGCGTTTGAAGCGATGATGCGCCACCGCAGCTAGGACGCCGAGCAAAGTATCTCGCCAGTGGCACGCACACACATCGTGTCGGGGGTTTTCGTGGCCACCAGACGAGACAGTCGAAGGAGGATGCGGTGAGCGAAGTTACTGGGCTCAAATTTGACCAAGCTTGATCGACATAGATTGATGCATCTAATTGGGCATGTTATAAATGACATTTTTTCCATTTTGATGATGATAGGCTATAGTCTATGGCTGGATTTATGTATTTGTTTCCAATGCTACGTTCATTTGGCAGACCCTCTTTCTACAAGGCCTAATCATATTAGTATGGATATATTGTTAGCGCCTATAGGCTATAGAGATGCATTCAGGTAATGAACTCATTATTACATGTCAACATTTTAATTTGATTACAATTATTTCATGTCAATCGTTCTTGAATTAGATGTATTATTTCTTTTTTAAATAGTCCACTCTATTACCCTATACATCACATTAAATTACGAGATTGGATTGCACTTTTTAAAATATTTTTTATATCAGGAATAATGAAACTGTCACAAGCAATACCTCCCATCGCGTTTCATTTCTCATGGTTATAATATTGTAACATCTGCATTATTTTAAAGAAAAAAAGGTAGGGTAGGTTTTCCCATGGAATAATCTAACTCCTGAAGCCTGCACAAAGTGCCTAGGACACTGTGGTAAAGTACTGTTATTGTTTATAACCACTTAATGTCATTTAATTATTTTATTCTGCTCGCTCGCCTCACTTTTCTGAGGGGGGGAGAGGAGGAATCCATTAAACAGTGAATCAATTTTGTCTGGCCTAATAGGGCCATATGAGATGGTCTGTTGTGACAATTCAGGAGAGGATAGTAGATTGAAGCCAAGGATTTATGACGCAATGCATTAAAATGGCGGCTTTTGTCGTGTAGAGTGAAGGTTAGTCGTCGTCTTACTTGAGGGAGAGGTCTGCGTAGACGGCAGCAAAGGACTGACACTCTGGGGACCAGTTCGCGAAGAACTCGACGATCCACGTCACTCTATTGTCCCTCTCCAACTCGTCCTGCAAACCCCGGGGGCACAAGTCAGCCATCGATTTCACTAAACGTTACATTTCAATCAATAGAAAATGTCAATTTTGAAATTACATGATAAAAAACACTTTCAACTGAAATGTCAATAACAATCTAACTGGTGTCATCTTCTGCGATCATGTGTAAGTATGATTTGTGATACACCCATCTGTGTTATTTTCTCTCTATAACACACCATTACTATGGCAATGGTAATATGGTCTGTTACAGTAGAGCCTTAAGAGGTACTCTATGGTACTCACGTCTATGGTCTTGTCACTGAAGTACTTGATGTACTCTGGGCCCATGTAGAGAGGAGGCTTACAGGTCATCAGGAACACTGGAACACATAAATCAGCCAGTCAGTGAGCAGAAGGAAGGGCAACGAGCCAATCAGAAGGCCGAATGAGGGGTCATCAGGTTATAGGTCATGTCATCTAACCAGGCATTTACCGGTTTAATTCATTACCACAACAGTAGAGGAGCGTGTGTGTGTGTGTGTATCCATGTATGTATAGTTGAAGTCGGAAGTTTACATACACCTTAGCCAAATTCATTTAAACTCAGTTTCACAATTCCTGACATTTAATCCTTGTAAAAAATGCCATGTCTTAGGATCACCACTTTATTTTAAGAATGTGAAATGTCAGAATAATAGTAGAGAGAATGAATTATTTCAGTTTTTATTTCTTTCATCACATTCCCAGTGGGTCAGAAGTTTACATACACTCAATTAGTATTTGGTAGCCTTGCCTTTAAATTGTTTCATTAACTTGGGTCAAATGTTTTGGGTAGCCTTCCACAAGCTTCCCACAACAAGTTGGGTGAATTTTGGCCCATTCCTCCTGACAGAGCTGGTGTAACTGAGTCAGGTTTGTAGGCCTCCTTGCTTTTCAGTTCTGCCCACAAATGTTCTATAGGATTGAGGTCAGGGCTTTGTGATGGCCACTCCAATACCTTGACTTTGTTGTCCTTAAGCCATTTTGCACAACTTTGGAAGTATGCATGGGGTCATTGTCTCGAAGACCCATTATGCGACCAAGCTTTAACTTCCTGACTGATGTCTTGAGATGTTGCTTCAATATATCCACATAATTTCCATTCCTCATGATGCCATCTATTTTGTGAAGTACACCAGTCCCTCCTGCAACAAAGCACCCCCACAACATGATGCTGCCACCCCTGTGCTTCATTTACGGTTGGGATGGTATTCTTTGGCTTGCAAGCCTCCCCCTTTTTCCTCTAAACATAATGGTCATTATGGCCAAACAGTTATATTTTTGTTTCATCAGACAAAAGGACATTTCTCCAAAAAGTACAATCTTTGTCCCCATGTGCAGTTGCAAACCGTAGTCTGTTTTTTTATGGTGGTTTTGGAGCAGTGGCTTCTTCCTAGCTGAGCGGCCTTTCAGGTTATGTTGATATAGGACTCGTTTTACTGTGGATATAGATACTTTTGTATCCGTTTCCTCCAGCATCTTCAGAAGGTCCTTTGCTGTTGTTCCGGGATTGATTTATACTTTCATCTCTAGGAGACAGAACGTGTCTCCTTCCTGAGCGGTATGACAGCTGCATGGTCCCATGGTGTTTATACTTTTATACTTGCGTACTATTGTTTGTACAGATAAACGTGGTACCTTCACATGTTTGGAAATTGCTCCCAAGGATGAACCAGACCTTTGGAGGTCTACAATTTTTTTCTGAGGTCTTGGCTGATTTCTTTTGATTTTCCTATGATGTCAAGCAAAAAGGCACTGAGTTTGAAGGTAGGCCTTGAAATACATCAGCTACACCTCCAATTGACTCAGATGATGTCAATTAGCAGAAGAATCAGAAGCTTCTAAAACCATGACAATTTCCTGGAATTTAACAAGCTGTTTAAAGGTACAGTCAACTTAGTGTATGTAAACTTCTGACATACTGGAATTGTGATACAGTGAATAAGTGAAATAATCTGTCTGTAAACAATTGTTGGGAAAATTACTTGTGTCATGAACAAAGTAGACTTGCCAAAACTATAGTTTGTTAACAAGAAATTTGTGGAGTGGTAGAAAAACGAGTTTTAATGACTCCAACCTAAGTGTATGTAAACTTCAGACTTCAACTGTATGTGTGTGTATGTATAAACAAAGTGTGTATGTATGCACACCTTGTGTAGTGCAAGCGTGTGTACTGACCGATGCAGAGGGTGAGGTAGAGCAGGCCCATGCGGATGTCCAGTCTGAAGAAGAGGATAACGTTGGCCACCTTACTGAACAGAATGATGTTCCCCACATGCTGTTCCACCGTTACTGAGACAACGAGAGATGGAGAGTTGGGGTTAAATCGAGTAAAACAACAATTCTATTGCACAGAATAAGGACAATTTGAAGGTTGAGGACAATAGTGCACGGGGGGAAGAGGAAACAAATATGATAACATTGAGAGAGAACAGATGGGATTAGAAGACTAGAACAAACAGTTTTGTAAAACCATAGAGTGATATGGGGAAAAAAAGTGAATAGTGTAAAAACTATTTGGAGTCTGAGACAGAGGGACAGTTTGTAGTTGAGGCCTAACAAGTGAGGGATTCACTTTAGGGAGGAGGGAGAGACAGGCAGATGAAAGACCAAGGGAGTGCCAACAGGGCTAACGTAACGTAAACACCACAGGGTCGACAGACATTTCTTCCTATGAACAATCTATTAAAACAGTCCGTTTTACAACACTAAACTACTCATTTAAATAGGGCTGTGTGGACAAGACATTTGCCATAGCAGATTGGTTGAATACCTACAACAATAACATCAATATACAGCAGTAACCCAGAACAAACAAAACAACGTTGGCGCTACACTAAACGAGTTGTTCAGACAAAGTTGAACTGTCTGAAATGTTAACCTTGTGGATACAAAGGTGAAACTTCACTAGCAATGTGTGTGGGTACTTCTTGTTTTACTGAAATGGTAAACATGTCATGCAAAACAAAAATGTCTGCCTGCTGAAGGAGACCCCTAGCTCCAACTGAGGGCGTTTCCAATAGATACAACAGCTTCAAAATGGTCTATATCATAAACATTAAATCAAAACAAAAATGTGCTTTTTTTGTTCTTCATTTAAGTTTAGGGATAGGCATAAGGTGGGCAGCGTGGTTAAGGTTAAAATCAGATTTTAAGAAGATAAATTGTAGAAATATGCAGGGTTTATGACCTCAGCCACCCAAGCCACACTCTGTTCTCCCCACTTCCATCATGGCAAAAACTGACGACCAATAGCATCTACCCCCAGACCATCAGGCTGCTGAATAGCCACCACTAGTCATACTTGTCACATCTGTGACCCTGTGCATGTGACTAATAAACTCTAAGGGGGGGGGGCAGTTTTCTAATGGTTAAACACAGGTGGGTACAACTCTGCTAATGATTAACCTTGATTAACCTGGTTCAGGGCTGATACTTACTAGCTCTTCTGTTTTTCATCATGACGATGGCACTGAGGAACATAAGAATCTCCACTTCTCTCTGTGGAACATGATAACAGAGTAAACATACAGTTTATAAAAGGATACCTAGTCTGAATGCATCCACCTTGTCAGCTCGGGGATTCGATCCAGCAACCTTCCGGTTACTGGTCCAACGCTGTAACCACTAGGCTACCTGCGGCTCCAGTACTAGCTAGGAGGCTAAACAAGGCCTGCAACTAACTCCAGCATTGCCGGTGTCATCCTGTTGTTTTTGGGGTGGTTTTGGTGCATGCACTCATGGTGGCAGTGGCACTTTCTGCCAAAGGAAAAAAAAAATCAAGGCCCTGGTAGCCTAGTATCAGAAGGGGTTCGCACCTGCTAACTCCCCAGTATATTCACCCTTTGCGCGGTTCTGTCTCATCACCTGCCTGCTACTTTCCGATCTCGGTTCGGGTTACAGTCTATCACTTTTCAATGTCGAACCCAGGCCAACTCCATCGAATTGCAATGGCCATTCATGTAGCTAGCGTCAGCTAGCTAACGGAACACCCCACTCTGTCATCACATTTAGCATAGGATGGCTACGTTAGCTAGCTCGTTGTCAATCTAACGTATCTCTATATTTTTCAATCCCAATTTGTTACACCATCCAATACTGACCCAGTCAAAATCGCAGGGATTGCCATCCTCTCGTTGTGTCGAAAGATGTTCGCAGATGCCTGGCGTCTTGCGGATCATGAGAAACCCGATTGACATGAACAGAGACGCGACATAGTATGGCTTTAGCAGCCACTTGTACACCTGCGGCAAGTGGTAGAGGAATGCGAGGAGTGGTGTTAGCAACGCCATTTTCTAATTTAGATATACAAATAAAATAAAACAGCCGGAGGAATAGGAGAAGATGAGGCCGCCTGGAGCAATGCGAAACTCGTCGTGATGCGACTCGCAGGATAGATTTCTAGTCGGCCAATGCAAATTAAAGGGGAGGAAGGATGGTGCGGAGGTCACTGCGGACGAATCCTTGGAAATGGTCCCGCCTCCTTTGTGAAATGGTGGTGATTGGCCAGTTGAAAAAAATCAAAGGAACGATGATTGGTATACATTTTGCAAAAGAGGAAGGACTAATGAAAGACCAGGCACCGCCCTTTTCTTCATATGGGAAAAAAATTGCCTTTTTGGAAATACTTTGTACGTACAAGGCTTGTTCAACGTTATAGCCAACAGTGGAGGCGACTGCCGACTGACTCCCCCAGTGGTGGGAAAACTACCCAAATGTCATACTTGAGTAAAAGTATTGATACCTAATAGAAAGTTACTCAAGTAAAAGTGAAAGTCAGCCAGTAAAATTCTACTTGAGTAAAAGTCTAAGTGTATTTGGTTTTGGTTTTAAATATACTTAAGTATCAAAAGCAAATGTAATTGCTGAAATATACTTAAGTATCAAAAGTAAAAGTATAAATAATTTGAAATTTCTTATTTTAAGCAAAGCAGATGACACCATTTTTATTTATTAACCAGGTAGGCTAGTAGAGAACAAGTTCTCATTTAACAACTGCGACCCGTCCAAAATAAAGCAAAGCAGTGCGACACAAACAACAGAGTTACGCATGGAATAAACAAACATACAGTCAATAGAATAGAAAAAGTCTATATATAGTGTGCGCAAATGACGTAGGATAAGGGAGGTAAGGCAATAAACAGGCCATAGTGGCGAAATAATTACAATATAGCAATTAAACACTGGAGTGGCAGATGTGCAGAAGATGAATGTTCAAGTAGAGATACTGGGGTGCAAAGGAGCAAAATAAATCAAATAAATAACAGTATGGGGATGAGGTCGTTGGATGAGCTATTTACAGATGGGCTCTGTACAGATGCAGTGATCTGTGAGCTGCTCTGACAGCTGGTCACACTCCAACACATTATTAACAAAAGATGCATTTGTGTTTAGTGAGTCCGCCAGGCCAGACGCAGTAGGGATGACAACGTGTTCTCTTGAAAGTGCATGAATTTGACAATTTCCCTGTCCTTCTAAGCATTCAAAATGTATTAGAGTACTTTTGGTTGTCAGGGAAAATGTATGGAGTAAAAATGACAATATTTTCTTCAGGAATGTAGTGAAGTAAAAGTAAAAGTAATCAAAAAATATAAATAGTAAAGTAAAATACAGATACTCTAAAAAACTACTTAGGTAGTACTTTGAAGTATTTGTACTTGAGTAGTTTACACCACTGGTGGAAAGTCTTCCCAGAAGAGTGGAGGCTGTTATAGCAGCAAAGGGGGGACCAACGCCATATCAATGCCCATGATTTTGGAGTGAGATGTTTGACAAGCAGCTGTCCAGAAACATTTGGTAATATGGCTTTTTTTGAGGGGGCTTGGCTTCCCCAGTGATTTTACCAACACACGGCTACTGATCATATAACATATTCTAAGATGTTTAATAATTTGGGTCATGTAGCCTATTTTAATCATCATGGAATGCAGTCCATACATAGCAGTTTAAACCTGGAGCCTGGTGCACAGTTCAGAACGACTGGACATCACAGTCCATGAATAGTGAGGATTATTAGGGTAGATTTATAGGACTTCTGTTCAACCCCATTGTACACTTTTCTCACCTGAACAATTGAATATGGCAACTTTCAGGAGGAATCCAACCACTGTATTTTTGATTCACCAATACATTTAGTGCGTGAAGGCTCTCCAATCCTGTTTTTTTTATTATTATTCATTAATACTTTCCTAACCCTAAATAATATACTGATCAGAGTATCTTTTAAATCTACCAATTGGTGCTGAAAATGAGACAAGCATGGCATGTATTTACATGGCTCTTTCTTTCTTTCTTTCAGCCCTAATATTCTGAACCGTTCTCTCCATATATTCTAATGAGTCTGTTGAGAAAATTCTAATTAAAAGGTACACCAAATGTATAGGCATGGCTTTAGATAGATGTAGTGGAAGCACTATTGAATGTAAAATCCCAGAGAAAATCTGTTGGCCAGCAAGTGGGAGGGTTTTCAGGGGTTGAATTAAATGTATGTAGTGCGAGCAATGGAACCACACCTGCAAAGCCCCACAATTTTAGGTGGGGGGGGCTGTTTTGCTTGTTATTTTGGCATTAATACGTGTCACATATCAGTTTGCAAACAATGTAAAAAATAAACTAAAATCACTGAGTTAATAAAAGGTGCATACGAACATGGCTACTTTTTTGCATTTTCAAGCAAGGCAGCTCCAAAATGCAGGTGTTTCAGCCTAGCTTAGTGCTTTCTGTGGTGGTGGGGCAAGCCAGCAGAAAATATGGAGTGTTGCGCCGTGATTGGCTCAGTGTTCTGTCTCTCATGGGTACACTACGTCACCAAGTCATATAGGTAGAGCTCTAAAATTTTAGCCCCATGAGTTCTGCCGTAGAGTTACATTAGAGGTGCCCATCCAAGAAGGCTCAAGGTCATTGGCCACAGATAGATTGATATCAAATCACGTTATATCTATAATAGCTTTGATTGAACATCATACTTCAAAATCTTAGCTAGCAAGTTAGCAGTCATCATCATGAATCAAGTCGACAATCTACTGGCACATCCTTTTCAATCCTTGTCATATGAAGAGAAATTAGAGATAAAATGTTTCGGTGCTCATCAGCCATTGGACATAAATATTACACAAGTCGGAAGTCGCAAATTCAACAATGGGTGGTTTGGAAGGAAGCATTTCTGCAACTGCTCAAGTTCTTTTCCTTGGTCATGCCAGAGGTGGATGTTTTGTACAACATAATGCAGAAAAGAACCACTGATGCAGCAGGAATCGCCGGAGCAGTCAACAACTTCAAGGTGAAAATTCTAAACATTTGCAAGCAAACTTAAGTTGGTGGACAGCTCATTTCCCCTCGAGTATGTACATTCCTTTCCAACCGCAGAACTCCAGCGTGTCACCAAGCTATGGCCTGTGGGCAACCAGGAGAAGCCGAAAACAGAGCTGTCCACTCTCTACCAGCATCATGAGCTGAACACTGGAAAGACAGCACTTTCTTTGTGGAAGTAACTCTATGAGAACAACCTGCAGGAGGCCTTGTCTGAGACGGTCTCTCTTCTCAAAATCATCATCACCACTCTGATGACAACCGTCAAGTCACACAGAAACTTTTCCACCCTTATATGGATAAAAAAACCTTCATACACACACAACTCCAGGGGCCAGTAAAGGTTAAATGCATTGGCCATGCTGTCAGTCCAGCATGACTTCATCCCGAGAATGCCAGGCTTTGATAAAGTAAAGGAGAAGTTTGCCCACAAGAAGGACCGCTGCGCCAACTTCCTGTCCAAGTGAGCACAACACAATAATGGTGAGTCCATAAATATGTCTAGTATGCTGCTGCATAAGTGATGTATTATGCCAGGGAGATATGTTACTGTAGCTACGAAATTAATACTAAGTGTATGTTGTGTAGTAAGCAGTTAGTAGTCTATGTGTCTCACCCTAAGAATGTGGTCCCTTTCCCTCTTCGAACTTATCTTACTGTTCTGACTTGACCTTGGTATTTTACTAGGATCCCCATTAGCTGTTGCTAAAGCAGCAGCTACTCTTCGTGGGGTCCACACAGAACATGACATAGTACAGAACATTAATAGACAAGAACAGCTCCACGTGGTGATGCACATGTAGCCTATAGCCTGTTTTAGAGAAATGTAATGATCTAATATTCTAAGAGGTTTCATTGTCTGTGTAACGGTATTCATTGTCTGAAGAAGAGGAATCATCGGACCAAAGCGCAGCGTGGTAAGTGTTGATGCTTGTTTTATTAAAACTGAACACTATAACAAATATAAACAAGAGAATAACCGAAACAGTCCAAGGTGAAAACACTAAACATAAATTAACTACCCACAAAAACCATGTGGGAAAAATATTATTCCCAATATTATTCCCAATATTATTCCCAATCAGAGACAATGATAGACAGCTGTCCCTGATTGAGAACCATACCCGGCCAAAAACAAAGAAATACAAAAACATAGAAAAAGGAACATAGAATGCCCACCCAAATCACACCCTGACCAAACCAAAATAGAGACATAAAAAAAGTCTGTCTCAGGTCAGGGCGTAACAGAAAGGAAGGAAGAATGAAACAAATTGTATAAGAGGTGAGGTGTATAATCTTAAAACTCACCCATATTTCAATGTCACATTTCACAACACTAACTATTGTTCCGAAGTAAAAGTTCAAAACGTTATTTTACATTTTCATTTAAACTATTTTTCTATTTCTTGTCATTTGAAGTTGATATACCCTTATTATAACCTGTTCAAATAATAATTTTCCTTCTTTGAAAGCATACTCCTCTGAAAAATATGCCGTCAGTGTCAGTTGCAATGAATGCATCCGTGACAGATTTACACTTTCTTATTAATTGGCCTACACTGATTCAATGCCAGTTGAGTTATGTGATTAACCCAATTCTACTTTCAGTTCAGTTATCTTTCCAAACATAAAAAGATGAGGGCTTTGTACAAATACTTTAAAAGGTGCCCACCAGAAGGCATTGCTGCCCCTATTTCGACATTTTATGTCTGGCCCTAGAGCGGAAATGCTTGTTTAGGTTCAACATCCAAAGAATGACACAGGCTACCTATACATATTCATGCATTGGGGGTGGGAAAGAACATTGTGGTGATTCCCACGTGGAGTGGAGAAACATCAACAAATAGGGCACAGACAGCTGTCAGTGTAGCTAGCTAGCATGCTAACCTTAGCTATCTTTCTAACCTTATCTAGCTAGCTAATGTTATCTGTTGTTGCTGCTTTTTTGTAAATACACCATATTCAGAAGATTACCTTGATGAAAAAAGATTGCAGTGTAACTGCAGTAGTTTTGCAGTATAACTGCAGTTACTAGACTATTCAACCTCTCTTTCGTGTTGTCTGAGATCCCCAAAGATTGGAAAGCTGCCGCGGTCATCCCCCTCTTCAAAGGGGGAGACACTTTAGACCCAAACTGTTATAGACCTACATCCATCCTGTTGTGCCTTTCTTAAATCTTCAAAAGCCAAGTTAATAAACAGATCACTGACCATTTTGAATTCCACCGCACCTTCTCCACTATGCAATCTGGTTTCAGAGCTGGTCATGGGTCGCCATCGATATCATAACCACCACCGATAAAAGGCAGTACTGTGCAGCCGTCTTCATCAACCTGGCCAAGGCTTTCGACTCTGTCAATCACCAAATTCTTATCGGCAGACTCAATAGCCTTGGCTTCTCAAATGACTGCCTCGCCTGGTTCACCAACTACTTCTCAGATAGAGTTCACTGTGTCAAATTGGAGGGCCTGTTGTCGGGACCTCTGGCAGTCTCTATGGGGGTGCCACAGGGTTCAATTCTTGGGCCGACTCTCTTCTCTGTATATATCAATGATGTTGCTCTTGCTGTGGGTGATTCTCTGATCCACCTCCACGCAGACAACACCATTCTGTATACTTCTGGCCCTTCTTTGGACACTGTGCTAACAAACCTCCAAACGAGCTTCAATGGCATACAACACTCTTCCGTGGCCTCCAACTGCTTTTAAATGCTAGTAAAACTAAGTGCATGCTCTTCAACCGATTGCTGCCCGCACCCTCCCGCCCAACTAGCATCACTACTCTGGACGGTTCTGACCTCGAATATGTGGACAACTACAAATACCTAGGTGTCTGGTTAGACTGTAAACTCTCCTTCCAGACTCACATTAAACATCTCCAATCCAAAATTAAATCTAGAATTGCTTCCTATTTCGCAACAAAGCCTCCTTCACTCATGCCGCCAAACATACCTGTCAGGACCCGGTTACGAACTCAGGTCTCCGGTGTGAGAAACAGTCACTTAGTAAACTGAGCCACTAATAGTCGGCAGAACTCAGAAGATGAGGCAGACAGAGCAGTACTAGAGACGGTGATTCAATAAAGAAAAAAGGAAAAGATCTTCAGGCAAAAATATAAATCCACAACGTCAAAAGTAATTCCAAGAGAAAAAATGTATATCCTCCAAGACACAAGGAAAATCCACAAAGTGGTTAAGAACAGCAGGGAAAAAAACAAACCTCAAAAGAATAATAAAAAATAAACAAGAACAAAACCAGAGTACCTCAAGAAAATCCAACTAGCGAAACAAAAGTTCACAGCATGGCTGGGTGCTAACATACAAACACAGAGCAAAGAACTGAGGAACACTCAGGGTTTAAATACATTCAAGGGAAATGAGGCACAGGTGCAACTAATAACTAGAACAAGGGAAAAACAAAACGGTCAAAAAAGAACAATGGGGGCATCTAGTGACCAAAACCTGAACAATCCTGGCCAAATCCTGACACTTACCCTTGTAAAACGGACTATCCTACCGATCCTTGACTTCAGCGATGTCGTTTACAAAATAGCCCCCAACATTCTACTCAGCAAACTGGATATAGTCTATCACAGTGCCATCCGTTTTATCACCAAAGCCCAATATACTACCCACCACTGCGACCTGTATGCTCTCATTGGCTGGCCCTCACTACAAATCCGTCGCCAAACTCACTGGATTAGCTAACACAACGTGCCATTGGAACACAGGAGTGATGGTTGCTGATACTGGGCCTCTGTACGCCTATGTAGATAATCCATAAAAATTCTGCCGTTTCCAGCTACAATAGTCATTTACAACATTACAATGTCGACACTGTATTGGTGATCAATTTTATGTTATTTTAATGGACAAAATATGTGCTTTTCTTTCAAAAACAAGGACATTTCTAAGTGTTCCCAAACTTTTGAACGGTATCGTATATATAAAAATATATATATTTACTATCCCCTTATCCAAATGGCTTACTCATGTACCTAGCACGGATTTTTTAAATTATTTATATTGAAAAAAATATAGTAGATGTTGTTCCACTTGGAACCTATAGGTTGCTCGACCTTATTCATAATTTCATCGCATGTAAAGATGTTGGAATTGTGTGGGTGAATTAAATCAAGGTGAAAATACGGCGTATATGTAGACACACTTGCCCAACACTTTAAATTCTTTGACAGGTACTTCGGCCTCTTTTCCACAGTAAAGTATATATAGCTGTGTCTTTATTCAAAATTTCAATTGTAGCGCTATGGCTTCATAATTTGCAGAGCTGAAATTTGGAGACCCATGCCAAGCTGGGTCTGAATATTAGCCACTATCGATAGCCACCGTCACTTATACCCACATACATTTAAACTGTCACTTTAGTGTTAGTTTCCTTATGTTTTGCATAATTCCATTTCCTCTGTCTCGTTCGTTCGTGTGGTTGTTCCTGAAGATCGCTAGCAATAGAGGATCATATTCCGTGTTGTGTATAACAAGGGAAGCCAGGCTTCCCCCAAAAAAATGTACAAAGAAAAAAATACATATAAATTATTTATTTTTCTTTCAGCATTTCATAATTTTCCTTAAATTCATAAGAGGCTGAATGTTTCTCATCGGAGAAAGCATCTGAGCGAGCGAAACAGCGCCCCTCAGTCTCTGTATGTGTATAAAATATATTTGGACACACTTTTTTGGTTACCTCATGATTCCATATGTGTTATTTCATAGTTTTGATGTCTTCACTATTATTTTACAATGTGGAAAATAGTAAAAACTAAGAAAACCCTTGAATGAGTAGGTGTCCAATTTTTTGCCTGGCACTGTATATACAGTATATCACAAAAGTGAGTACACCCCTCACATTTTTGTAAATATTTGAGTATATCTTTTCACGTGACAACACTGAAGAAATGACACTTTGCTACAATGTAAAGTAGTGAGTGTACAGCTTGTATAACAGTGTACATTTGCTGTCCCCTCAAAATAACTCAACACACAGCCATTAATGTCTAAACCGCTGGCAACAAAAGTGAGTACACCCCTAAGTGAAAATGCCCAAATTGGGCCCAATTAGCCATTTTCCCTCCCCGGTGTCATGTGACTCGTTAGTGTTACAAGGTCTCAGGTGTGAATGGGAAGCAGGTGTGTTAAATTTGGTGTCATTGCTCTCATACTGACTGGTCACTGGAAGTTCAACATGGCACCTCATGGCAAAGCACTCTCTGAGGATCTGAAAAAAATAATTGTTGCTCTACATAAAGATGGCCTGGGCTATAAGAAGATTGCCAAAACCCTGAAACTGAGCTGCAGCACGGTGGCCAAGACCATACAGTTTAACTGGACAGGTTCCACTCAGAACAGGCCTCGCCATGGTCGACCAAAGAAGTTGAGTGCACGTGCTCAGCGTCATATCCAGAGCTTGTCTTTGGGAAATAGTATTAGTAGTAATAGTAGTATTAGTATCTACATATGTTTCCTTCAACTCAGAAAAACCTCTCAATCCCCATCACCCAGTATATTTCTCTTTCATTAACACTTTTTCCCTCCTACAATCTCTACTATACTCTACCTCTGTCTTTCCGTCTGACATTATTATACCAGGTGAACAAATGTATAAATTACAGACAAAACATGTTAATTTCTGTTTGCACGGAGTCCACTGTCCTCCCTCCACTCATTAATCATTTGTTTTTTTTATCCATCCCAACATGTATGTACCCTTTATTTATCTCGCCACCCAGTCAAACGATTCACTCCCATATATGACTGGTCTCTCTTTTCCTTCATGATTTTACATAACCACCGCACTACAATACCCTTCATGTTCATGAACAAAAATGTTAAAAAGTCATTTTAGGCTTGGCAACCCCAATGCTGGTGTTTGTTGGCCTGGTAGTTTGGCCTGGTAATTTTTTTTACTTTGTTACCTTTTAGAATCCATTCCCCTGGCATTTCACATAGATTCTTCCAACCACAAAATTAGTTCCACACCCGTCGCCACGTAACATTATCTGGGTATTATTACTGGTCCTATGGTCAGAGACACGAGTAGTCGTCGTATCACTTTCGATTCTTCTTTAATGTCTTTGTTCCCACTCACAACACCATCTCTGAATTCTTTATTAGATTGGAATTTTCCGTCAGTAGGGAAATGCTGCCCAATTCTATCCGCGATTGAATGTTTTTCATGTGTGAATTGGTAGAATGCTCTTGCGCTTCTTTTAGCGCCTCTATGACTTTGCTAAAGTTTATCTTTTTTATTCCCCTTTTTATGGGAGTATCAGAAACCACGGATGTCATTTCAATGGTGGTTATTTCTGCGGCTCTGGTGTCCAGAGTGTTTCGATTTCCACACTCACGTCTTTAATATATGCCAATTTTTAACAATTTTCCAAGGTAGTGATACCCACTTCCCAGGAGAGTAGTTATGGTATTTGTGCCTTTTAATTGGTCACGGCACCTGTTACCTTGTACAAGAACCAATACTGAAGCGTATAAACACAACAATAATTCTGAAATAGATAACTAGAGATCCTAATCTTAGAGGAATTGTGGTGGAAAATGTGTTTTATTTCTTGTTGTCAAGTGCCACAGCTTCGTGAGAATCACCCAGTTGGTGTCAGCGGCTTAGTAGAAAAATATGTATTGTCGTGGATTACAGTTTCGCCAGTTTACCACGGGAGAATATGGAAGATCTGATGTCTTACCCCGGTGTCACGTTTGAAATATCACTGTTGTTGACAACACAATTTACCAAAATTAGGGTCCATCGTCCGTCCATAATATAAATCTCATGTCAATACACACACACAGAAAACAAAGACAAAACAAACAGTATTTGGTGGTTGCCGTCCAGCCCGCCCGTCAGCACTGGCTCCTCCTACCCCTCCTCTTCCTCTGCTCCTTCCTCTTCCCCTCTGTCCATCGTTTGGAGGACCTCCCTGTGCCTGCCGCAGCTGGCCCTGTCCTTGATAGAAGGCCAGCTGTGCAGCTTGAAGTTTCACACCCTCCTTTTCCATTCTCTGTTTCGTCTTATCTTCATGAGACAGTTGCTGCCTGTCAGCGTGTTTACAGTGTTCAATGACCGTCTGTAGACTGGTAGTTTCCCAGCCAATGCAGGTCGTGTTAACCTGTTTACCAAGGGCTGGCAAAAGTCCATTCATAAGGTCAGCCTTCAAGAGGCTGTCGCAGTCATCATTGCAGCAGTAATTAGTCATTGGTTTGAGCCCTCTATGCTTATGGTAGCAGGTCTCCAGCCTATGTCTGTAGTCTTCCAACTACTCTTTAGCTTTCTGCATGCAGCTATGGATAGCTGCCCAATCGGTCATGGGCGGTTAATGTTATTTTATGCCATCACACAGTGTAGTCAGTTGGCTGTGATAGGCTACATCATCTCCCCAGAGGTGATTTTCATCGTATCCCCCTATCACTGATGGTCCGTACAGTTGCACCAATTTGAGTAACTATGTGGTAAAGTCCCCAGCGTCTTTTGTATGATTTGAAGTTCTTTAGCAATGTCCTTCATTTCGTCCCGTCTCCAAGTCTTCTGGATGTCAACGAGCGGGCGCCATTCATCATGGCCCTCCTCACCAACCACAGGTCGCGGATTGGGGAACGCTACCAAAGGTGCCTGGAGAAAGGTTATGTTTGGGTCCCTTCGTGATCATTTTGTCCCTTTGTGATCATTGGGTCCCTTTGTGATCATTCTGTCCCTTCGTGATCATTGGGTCCCTTCGTGATCATTGGGTCCCTTTGTGATCATTGGGTCCCTTTGTGATCATTGGGTCCCTTCGTGATCATTGGGTCCCTTCGTGATCATTGGGTCCCTTTGTGATCATTGGGTCCCTTCGTGATCATTGGGTGTGTGGGACTTAGCTGCGTGGTAGGGGTCGACGTCGATGGTGGACTAAGTTTCCGGAGTCCATCAACACCAGAGACGGGAGTCCATGTGGGCGGTGTATGGAACGGATTTCCACTGCTCATGGGCCGCCTCCGAGGGGTCTGCTGGTCCCACGGTTGTATCAGGTCCTGTTGGGGGTAGAGCTGCGACGGGGGAAACGGCTGAGCGGGTTGCTGTTGGACAACAAGGGTGGGTGCTGGTGCAGTGGACACAGGGGTCAAATAGGGGGGTGGAAAGTAATCATCATCCCCGTTTCTCCTTTTCTTATCATCCTCCGTCTGTTTCTCCTTCTTACTTTCTTTCGCCATTATCCCTTTAACTTTCCTGTCTGCCCTTCTCTCTGCCTCTCTTTCCCACTTCCTAAAATCATCCCTGTCTAACATACTTGCCTTTTCTGTCACAAAGTGCTGTCACTTCTTCCTACATTCTGGTAATGATTCCTGCAGGTTAGAAAAACATTGTAAAAGAAAATGAATTAATCAGTGTACTTGTAGTTGGTTATGACTGGGAAACCAGCTATAAAATTAAAACCTAAATGGAAATTTGCATAGGAGGTAACTACCATGTGGGTACAAAATCCAAAATTACATCAAGAAATGTACAAATATTTTGATGGAGAAGAAATTACTCCTTTTAAACTATAAGAAAGGAAGACATTCCTAATGAAACACTATTGTTTTGTGGTTGTGTCTGAGTGTATGTGTGTAGACAGAGATTCACAGTGGGAGCCAAGAGCAGCAAGGGAGAACCATGCCTGTCCGGCCCGCTGACTGGACTGGTGAAGATAATGACAGATAATTGGGGAAGGGATCTTCTGGAACAGGTACCGCTCTGGCATAAGGTAGCAGATTTTCCCTTAAAATGCACATTCAGTGATGCTTTATTACCAGAAAAAAGGTTATTATTTGCAGGTGCCTGCAATATAAAAATCACTAATTCAACCAGTTTGAACACAGAAAAGGAGTCATTCTCCTATTTTGTGTCAGTGTGTGTACCGCAATGAGCATGGAGAAATGAAAGAACACTAAATGATCTGAGGAGGTTAGACACAAGATTGTAGCCAAGCATGGACAATCTCAAGGCTACGAGTCCATCTCCAGAGAACTTGATGTTCCTGTTTCCACCTAATGTAATATTATCAAGAAGTTTAATCCCCATTCAACTGTAGCAAATATCCCTGCATGTGGCCGCCATAGAGAACTTAATGCCTGCCATGTTAGACAATAGCACACATCATTTAAGTAAGTGACACATTTAGCCTGACCTGGTCAGGAAAAACTCAGGGCCCTATACATCGATAACACGTTCCACACAACACGCCATATTATCTTCAGTAATACCAAAGTGTTGTCATAACCAATGGACAACCTTTGCATGTCAGGTGATGGGCGGCATCAGTTTACAGATGAGAGTCAACTGAGGTGTGAGGGTGAGTGATTCTGTGTTGTAATTCCTCAAAGATTAAATTATACTGAATCAAATGAATCACTTCCAATGATTTACCGCCCGTAAGGTGGGTAACGCTAGTACTACTATAATATGTGAGGAGAATACAGCTAACAAAGAGTGAAACAAATGTCAGAGGACACTTCATTAACCTTTGCATACACACGTTTGTCTCTTTAGAATGATATATATACAGGAAGCCTTGCACACAACTTCTATTTCTTCTAACATATCAAGAACATAAATCATTTTTGGCTAGCACGGTGGTAGCTTCAACCACCTCTGTGTTTAGAAAGTCGGCTTTCAGTAGCAACAGCCACACATCCTCATCAATCGCATACATTGGTGTGGCTCCTGTCACACTGAGTAGGAGATTTGCATGGCATGTGGTCCTCGGGTGTAGCTAAGGAGGTTGGCAATGTGATATGTCACACAGGTGTGCTGTCAGGTATTTAATGTAGCCTATAGATGTACCTAGCTCAGTTCTAAGGAGAGACACAATCGCAAAATGACCAGAGAAGAGAGGACACACCAATCACAGAGTTCAGGTTTGAGGATTATTTTTAGTCTCTGATATTAGCAGTGTAACAGTGTGAAATGTTTGTATTTAAATTACTTTCAATTCAATTTATGTTATTTTCATCGGAAAGTGCAGACAGATATGCTGAATTGTGTTTTTCTGATGCGGTGGTGTTATTGTCACCTCTCTCTCCCTCTCGCTCTCTTTCCCTCTCTCTCTTCCCGCAGTGATCAGTGAAACGTTAAAGCCGGTATTTCCAAACTGAGCTCGGTAAAAAAAGAAAATGAACTCCTCCAACCATTCCTCTGTCCTCTCTGGCTATCTGGCGCTTGATTCCACTCTCGCAACTTCCTGCTATGCAGTCAACCTCATCCTGAGTCTACCCACCAATGGCTACGTCTTGTGGCTGATACTGACCGGAGCCGGAGGGATGATGGCCTCAGAGTTCTTCGCTCTTAACTTGGCTGTATCTGAGATCCTCTACTGCCTGTGTGCTGTCTTTGTCTTTGTCCACATACACTTCCCTCTTCCCCCTCTCCGAGCTCTAGCAGGATTCTTTAGTGGTTTTATATTCCCTGGCCGCCCCCTGTTCCAGTGCTGTATATGTTTTGAGCGCTACCTGGCAGTGGTCCACCCTGTGGTCTTCCTGAAGTACAGACCCCTGAGATACAAGGTGGGGTGTTCTGGTTCGGTTTGGCTGGTTGTGATTGGGTTCTGTTTTACTTTTATGTTTGTAGAGAACCATACATTCTCAAATTATGTGTGTTTGGGAAAATGTCTGGTCTTAATTTCATTTATGTTATTCTGCTGCCTCTCAGTTCTCAGGGCTCTGAAACAGCCTGGGCCTGGGGAAGGGGAGAGAGAGAGTGAGGGGACAAATGGCATGAAGAGGAGGGCATTTAAGATCATTGTGATTATCATGGTGTCTATGATGGTGAACTACCTCCCGTGGGCATTGGTTATACCTTTTATTGGAATCTTAGATTCAGGGCAGTTCCTTAATGCCACAAATGTTTGTCTCTCCATTAGTGTGGTCAGTGGGTTTGTGCAGCCCCTCCTCTACCTTCACAGGGCTGGGAAACTGCCCTGTATCAGAGGTCTCTAATTGCTTGTAACGAGATTGGTCCTTGTACATGCACTGGAAAAAATATGTTTTGATTCGGGTTGGACTATTCCTGTAACTTTACCAAAAAGGTTCTTCAAAAATCCTGGTCGTATGATTCCCGTAATCAGGAGGGAATAACTAGGGAATCCAGAGTTTTGCAACCTTACTTTTGAATCATTGCCTCTTTTCTCTGGAGATTACCTATCAATCTTCTTGCTAGTGCTTCACATTGCATCTTTGAGTCTGTGTTTAATAGTGAGATGGGATGATAAGATGATAAGACCAACATTTTTTTTGTGGTTATAAAAATCTTTCTTTGCATGTTATCCTTTTTTTATCCTTCATACTCAATAAACGCTTATGTTGAACTACTCATGTATTTCATTTTTTTTGTAGAGCAGAAACAATCTGGCATTCATTAATCAAGAAGTTTAATCCCCATTCCACTGTAGCAAATATCCCTGCATGTGGCCACAATAGAGAACTTAATGCCTGCCATGTTAGACAATAGCACACATCATTTAAGTAAGTGACACATTTGGCCTGACCTGGTCAGGAAAAACTCAGGGCCCTATACATCGATAACACGTTCCACACAACACGCCATATTATCTTCAGTAATACTAAAGTGTTGTCATAACCAATGGACAACCTTTGCATGTCAGGTGTGATCCATCAAGTGAGGTGACGGGCGGCATCAGTTTACAGATGAGAGCCACTGAGGTGTGTGGGTGTGGGTGAGTGATTCTGTGTTGTATTCCTCGAACATTAATTTATACTGAATCTAAAATGAAAACATTTTACAGGGCACAAATGTGTATGCTATATATATATATATATATACACACTATTATATACACGCTCTTCCAACTGTCCATCATGTGTAATTATATATATACATTATTATGTATTTATATATATATATATATATATATATATATATATATATATATATAAAATATATAATAATGTATATATATAATTACACATGATGGACAGTTGGAAGAAAAATTACAAATAATTTTACAGGGCACAAATTGGTATGCTAAGAACGCTATATAAACGCCATATATATATTTATATATATATATCGCGTTCTTAGCATACCAATTTGTGCCCTGTAAAATTATTTGTAATTCGCTCTTCCAACTGTCCATCATGTGTAATTCAATGTAGTGAGTATTGAAATTATGGATGGATGTCCATTTTAAAGTGGTTAATATTCATGACATTTTGATGACGGTGGTATGATAAACAAAATAAAATATGTCTGCGGGTGAAATGATTTGATAGCCATAAGAGTCTGGTCGGCAGAGGGCCCCAATTGTGCACTACTCTTTCTAAAACAATTTCCGAAATCCCCAGTACAAAAACTTCACTTTTGTACAGCACAATTCTAGATCCTATGATTCCTATCTTCTTTTGAACCCCTTGATGCAGCAATGCATTGCACCCAGTGTCATAGCCCAAGGTAGTAAAATAGTGTGTTTTGTAGACCCAGCCTTCAACCAGAGATACACTGAGAGTTTAAGTTTCTTACCCGTGAGATTGGCTCATGCCTGAGGCCTTGGGTTTTGAAAACTCTGTGAAAGGTTGGCTTCCTCATTTCTTCACATCTGAGGAGAATCTACATTGTGTTGGATCTTATCCCAGTCCCGAAATGTACGGGTGTAATCAAATGTCTCCCAAAGAGCGAGAGATTCATGACTTGGTATGAGAGAGTACGTCATCATACCTTTGATTTCCATAAAGAGATGGAATTATACTGTGACAATGATGTGGTTATACTGCGTGAAGGATGCTTCAGATTCAGAGAAGAGGTAAAACAACCTTGCTCATATTTTTTGTTGAAAACACCCCTCAACTTGGATATATGTACCAAGACACCCACTATGAATTTAAAATGTAAAAAATATATATTACGGAGAAGGGGAAACAAACCATGCAGATTTTTAAAGACTTGAAAAGAGTTTTCAGAAGATACCTCAGATGGTTTCATACGTATATTCTTATGGTAGCTGTGGTTGTAAACCCTTTACTAAATCTTGAACTATATCCACATATCTATGGGTGTTGTGAGCCGTAAAGTATTTCCACATCCTCTCCTTCAAAGTCCTGTTAAAGCGTTCAACAACTGAAGCTTTAAAATCCTAACCTGTAGCAAAATGTACGATATTTGTGCTTCTTCGTGAGTTTCTAAAAAGTATTATTAAAAAAGTCTTTACCGTCGTCAGTCTGCACTTTCTTGGGTGCTCCTCCTTCCTCCAGGATAGAGTCAAAGGTCACCTCTGCCCCACTTATTTAAGCCCCTTACAAATGCTATTTTAGAGAAGAAAAGAAATCTATAACCGTTAGCATGTATTGATTTCCATCATTTTTAACAGCAAGTGCCTGCTTGTCACATGGATCCGCCTGAAACTGAGACATGGGGTGAGTAGAAATACACTCTATTTCGAGGAAATTGTTATGTAAGTATATCAACAAAAAATATGATACGTTACAATTAAATGATGATTCAAACAAATATAGTAAAATCTTAGACAAGGATATTTCTAGTTCTTCAGAATCATCCACAAGACGTGATACCTGTTGTGACCAGTGTAGAGTCTTCCCCGTATGTCTTACACGGCTCATGATTTGTTCCATTTGTTACACACGCTATGCATTAAAGCCCTGTATTGTGTAGAGCGATACGTTGTCCACTTTATTTTCAAATTCTCTCAAAAGAAAAAAATGTATATATTCTCTCTAACATAGTATGCAAATAGTTACCCATTGCTTTGCATCAACATTTTAAAAAATAAATCATGTTACTAGTTTTCTTGGGTGCTCATTGAGCCAGAAAGTCACCACATTAGACACCAAAGCTTCCTTGTATTTGTTGTCGTCCATCTCGTGGATGAAGATCGTCTCCTTCAGTTCATGTAGGAAAGCCTCTGTTACACCATAAACCCTGGGATTCGATGGTACAAGACGCATAGACTCCAGGGCTCTGACCATCGATGGTATAAAACGGCCGGACCACAGTCTTTTCACCTGTTCATCAAAGTGGTTGAAGAAGAAGTACTTGTCTGGGTCATACAAACAAGGATGTCGTCGCTGGCTGGGGTGATTAATCTCACAACCGGGGCATTTTTTCTCTTATATACTCTCCAATCCCCACATCTAAAAGTGTGGCTACAGAGGCCTTGATGGTGTCCATAAAGATGATACTGTCCACCCCATCAAACACATCCTCATGATGGGGGTGTCGGTGGGGCATGCCCGGGGGGAGTAGAAAGGAGAGCTGTGAGGCATAGAGTCCTTAGGGTCTGGTACCCACGACGTATTGGAGTCCTCATATGTTATATGAATATCCATGGTATATGCTGAAATGAAGAACCATCAGAGTTATGGTCACCCCTTTTATTGTTGAAGCATTCCTTGGGGATCGGGGCGTGGTTAACGTAACACCCACATACTTCATCTTTTTCAGGGGATGACCCTTCTGGGGGTTCCTTTGAATCAACATCCTTAGGATTCACATGTATAATGCACTTCCTTGGTTTAATAATACTCTGCCGGCGTTGGCTCTGTACAACGAGAGCATCAACTAACTCAAACATTTTCAATTCCATTATATCCCAACCTGTAAAAGGAATAAGCATATACGCAGCCTAAAATCCCCAGTCAGTCCACCATCACGGATGTGACTGTTGCAGATTTTCTCGTTGCTGATATAGAACTCCACGCATTCCACAAGGAAGTTCATTCTTTCTTTGTATTTTCACCCTATGAAATATTATTCCTGAGGAGTCAGGGGCACCTTCCCAACGGGCGTCGTAGCCCGTGAACAAGCTATAACCCTTTCCGCTAGCTCTCAGTCCAGGACACGCCACCTTGCGAAACACATGCCAGTCTTCAACCCTGTAGTCCACTCCTAAGGTCTGGTCTGTATATTCTTCACCTTCGGCTACGGTATAGAGTTTCACTCTACAGACAGGGTAATCAAACATATACCTCTGTAGTTGTCCATTAGACATCAACACGTGATCTTTCAGCACTGCTAGCTGCAGGCAACCTTGTCACAAATCAGAAAAGCAATCAAATGAAATCGTTTACCTTTGATGAACTTCAGATGTTTTCACTCACGAGACTCCCAGGTAGATAGCAAAAGTTCATTTTTTCCCATTCTGCGACACCATTACCATGATTACTGTGTATGTGTGATAACCTTTGTATGCTTGCAAGGTGCAATGATGGGAAAGTACCGGGTAAATGGAGATGTACTGCCTTAGTTCTCAGGCTGGGAACTGCCTGCAACTGGGCTGTATCACCGCCTGCTACGGCAACTGCTCCGCCCACAACCGTAAGGCTCTCCAGAGGGTAGTGAGGTCTGCACAACGCATCACCGGGGGCAAACTACCTGCCCTCCAGGACACCTACACCACCCGATGTCACAGGAAGGTCAGAAAGATCATCAAGGACAACAACCACCCGAGCCACTGCCTGTTCACCGCGTTATCATCCAGAGGGCGAGGTCAGTACAGGTGCATCAAAGCAGGGACCGAGAGACTGAAAAACAGCTTCTAACTCAAGGCCATCAGACTGTTAAACAGTCATCACTAACATTGAGTGGCTGCTGCCAACATACTGACTCAACTCCAGACACTTTAATAATGGGAATTTGATGTAATACATGTATCACTAGCCACTTTAAACTATGCCACTTTTACATGTTTACATACCCTACATTACTCATCTCATATGTATATACTGTACTCGATACCATCTACTGCATCTTGCCTATGCCGTTCTGTACCATCACTCATTCATATATATTTATGTACATATTCTTCATCCCTTTACACTTGTGTGTATAAGGTAGTTGTTGTGGAATTGTTAGGTTAGATTACTAGTTGGTTATTACTGCATTGTCGGAACTAGAAGCACAAGCATTTCGCTACACTCGCATTAACATCTGCTAACCATGTGTATGTGACAAATACAATGTGATTTAATTTGACCTGCCGATAGTCACACAGCCTCAAGGCTGAGATGTTCTGAAAGTTGCAAAGCGCCCGAGACCACACAGTTGTGGTTGACGGCTTGTAGCAGAGTGAGAAACTACAGTCTAGACACATTTTTCTCATCTTAGATACTTTGTATCCAATGCAACAGTGTTAAGGTATGATTGACGGTAGGTTGTCCACACCAACTAGTATAAGGTGTGTTGTCTCCTGTTTCGCCACACAGATCTTTACTGTAGACTACTGAGGTACTCTGGATGTGAATCTCTGTCTGCAATTACATTTTATTACTAAAGAGTTTCATACCAAGGTTCCTGTGCCTGTGTCATCTATCTGGAAGACTGACTGTTGAAGGAAACTTACATCACCCCATGCAAAGAACCTCCCAACAGAGACAACACCTGAAGGACAGCCAGCCAATGAAATGGAAGCCAGAAAGGGTTTGGCGGAAAACCGTATTGATGAAACACTCACATCTACCCTGGGAGACGGAAGATCACGAGGCAGCCCGTCTGTCCTAGTGGACCCCGGGTTGGGACGCATCAAACACCACTGAAGCTGGTGCCCTTCCTGGCCGCAATAGGGACAGAGCCCCCAGCTGTCTCCGGCAACGCCTCTCTGCTGCGGACAGGTGTGTGGCCCCTACCTCCATGGGTTCAGGCTCTGCCTCAGGACCTCCAAAGGAGAAGGGCAAGGAGAGAGGTAGGTGCCGGCACTCCCGATGAAGGTTATCCAGAAGGATGGCCATCGCGATTAGTGCGTCCAAGGATAGGACGTCATCCCGACATGCCAACTCTGTCAGGACCTTTTCACGCAGACCTCTCCGGAAGAGAGTGCGGAGCACCAGCTCATTCCAGACGCTAAAGGCTGTCACAGTCGGAAAGGTGTGGCCCTTCCCTGCAGCGGTCCGGGTTCTCTGCTGGAGTTGGAGAGGTCTCTCACCTCCATATCTGCCCTCTGGAGGATGGTCAAAGACCGCTCAGAACAGAGCCATGAACCTCTCTTAGGAACCCAGCTCCTCCTCTCCTCTTTCCCAGATGGCCGTAGCCCACTCCAACGCCTGCCCGGTCAGCAGGGAAATGATCTTGTCAACCTTGGACCTCTCGGTGGTGGGGGTTCCCATCTGATGGGAAAAATAGAGGGAGCACTGGAGTAGGAAGCGACAGCATTTCGATGGAGTACCGTCATACTTCTCCAGAAGTGACAGTCGGGCATTGCTGACCTGGACGGATGACTGTGTAGGCTGGGGGACTGGCTCACTGTGACGAGTCGTGGAAGGAGGCCCTCTGACGGGGGTATGGAGAGTGTCACTTATGGTGTCGGGGCGGTGGAGAACGCGGAGGACCTCTTCCATGGCCGTACCCAGTTGCGGCAGCTGATTGTGGTGTTGGTGGGGTAGATGACCCTGTTCATTGACAGTCTGGAAGATGGTTTATCCTCTGCTGCTTCCATGTTGTGAGGCAGTATTCTGTCACGTAGGAAAAACATCAGGGACAGACTGATATTCTGCAAAAGGTACAGGGATTGGACTGCTGATGACTGGGGTAAAGTCATTTTCTCTGATGAATCCCCTTTCTGATTATTTGGGGCATCGGGAAAAAAGCTTGTCCAGAGAAGGGGTTGCTTCTCAGGTAAGGGAGTGGGCTCACTCACAATTTTGCCTAAGAACACAGCCATGAATAAAGAATGGTACCAACACATCCTCCGAGAGCAACTTCTCCCAACCATCCATGAATAGTTTGGTGACGAACAATGCCTTTTCCCAGCATGATGGAGCACCTTGCCATAAGGCAAAAGTGATAACTAAGTGGCTCAGGGAACAAAACATCGATATTTTGGGTCCATGGCCAGGAAACTCCCCAGACCTTAATCCCATTGAGAACTTGTGGTCAATCCTCAAGAGGCAGGTGGACAAACAAAAACGCACAAATTCTGACAAACTCCCAAGCATTGAGTATGCAAGAATGGGCTGCCATCAGTCAGGATGTGACGCAGAAGTTAATTGGCAGCATGCCAGGGCGGATTGCAGAGGTCTTGAAAAAGAAGGGTCAACACTGCAAATATTGACTCTTTGCATCAACTTCATGTAATTGTCAATAAAAGCCTTTGACACTTGCTTGTAATTATACTTCAGTATTCCATAGTAACATCTGCCAAAAATATCTAAAGACACTGAAGCAGCAAACTTTGTGGAAGTTAATATTTGTGTCATTCTCAAAACTTTTGTCCAAGTCTGTACATACTACTCCCTCTTCCCCCTCTCCTAGCGCTTGCAGCATTCTTTTGTGGTTTTATCATCTCAGGCTGCCCCTGTTCCAGTGCTGTATATGTTTTGAGCGCTACCTGGCAGTGGTCCACCCTGTTGTCTTCCTGAAGTACAGACCCCTGAGATACAAGGTGGGGTGTTCTGGATCGATTTGGTTGGTTGTGATTGGATTCTGTTTTAACTTCTATGCTTGTAAAGCACCAAAATGTCTTATATTGTGTATTTGGGTGAAATTCTGGTCATTTATGTTATTCTGCTGCCTCTTAATTCTCAGGGCTCTGAAACAACATGGGCTGGGGGAAGAGGAAGGGGGGGAGAGGAGAGAGAGTGAGGACAAATATCATGAAGATGAGGGAATTCAGTGGGTCTGTTCAGGTTTGTTAATTTTGTTATTCTTTTATGTAGGAAACAATTATGTTTTTTTTTAACGATTTGTTCAATTCAATAATTTCATTAGATATGCTAAAGAATACATTGAGTATGTATGTCCTTTTGTGCTGATATTAATGAATTACCTGATTAGACTGAGTTTAAATGGAACTGAACCTAACCCAGTAAGTTCCTTTGATTGATTCATGTTTTAACGTGCCATTACAACAGACCAAATCCCAGTGACAAATATTTATTGACGTAGGATATTGAAGCTCACACATCAGTCCAGAAGGAGGAGACATGAACATCTCAGAGACAAACAGCTCTTCTGTTGCTGTCCTCTATGCACAACTCACATCCATCTCCACTGCTTCCTATGCAATCAACCTCATCCTGGCTATCCACACCAATGTCTACGTCCTCTGGCTGACAGAGACATGAGCTGGAGGGGTGATGGCCTCAGAGTTCTGTGGAGGAAGAATCCGAATTAGTCAGGTAACATAGATCATTAAGACTTCTTATCTGCATAATATGCTTATATGATATGGTAACCTTTGTTATTAGAATGTATCCCTTCGGACCTTCGGACTGGTGTTGGCAGCTGCACTTCCTCCCTCAGCTGGGGCTCAGTCACCTGGGGCCCAGAGAGGGGAGAAGTCAGGCTTGTCTTTCACATGTCTCTGGTGCTATGCAGAATATCAGAAAGAGAAGAGGACAGGAACCGAACATTGTCTTCATATGTGAATGTGTCTTTACCTATTCTTAAACCATGTGAAGGGATGGCGTGATTAATGGGGAACCAATTACTTGTCTCCACAATGTCTGTGCGCCAGTCACTCCCTCCTTTGGCCCTGGGGGAGACAACAGATGTGTGGGTTAGTGTCTGGAACCATTGTATGTCATCTGTGATGTTGCACTTATCCTGGGATAGTGTTTGACCTAGAGGTTCACTCCCCTCAGTGAGCTTGTCCAGGCTCATGGTCAAGAAGGGGTTTCACTTGAGATGGGAACATCTGGAGTTGACAATTGATTTATGCCATAGAATGAGTTGGTGTTTTTGTACTATGAAGTACCAGGAATGAGATCAGAGCCTCGTCTTAGGGGCCAAACTGAACAATAAGAACAGAATTTATAGCAAAATGCTATCTGACTGCGGCATACTCCTTTCTCATCTATCGACTCACCTTGTGACCCATTCTACACATCTGTTGTTTATCATGTAGACTAGGGGGTGGATCTTTCCTCTAAAATATCTCCGTAGCCTTTGTGTCATGTGTTAGGAATATTATGAATAAATGAATAAACAATATTCTCATTTTAAATAGAACTGTAACTAAGTAAACTTATACTCTGTTTTATTATATCTGATTAACAATATGAGTTCATAAGAAGGGATTGTGTGACACGGACAAGGAGTAATTAAAGTTAATGAACACCATTCCAACTAGGAAGAAAGGAATGGGTTGTGGATTAAGTAAACAGATAAGATAGTTAACCTATGGTTGAACCGACAACTGAGCTCTGGGGTGTTTTAGATAAGGCAGTGAGTGCATTCCTAGGTTTTCTGTTAATTAGAACTGTCAGCTAAGTGGTGATCGATAATGGTGAGGAGTCAAAAGTTAACTCAGTTGTGTGTCCTGTGTATGTGCTAGTGGGTCAGAATGAACTCAGAATGAGCTTTTAAAGTTCCCTTTGTCTCGGTCGAGAGGAGGAGATTCATTTTAGAAGCAATGAAATGACGTCATGTTATTGTATATAAACTGTTGCTCGTGGTAACGTGGCAGCGCGCTCCGAGAATAAATTCTGTTACCTATTATTGATAAGACTGGTCTCCGTCTATTTTATGCAAACAAGAATCTTACAAATTCTCATAACATAGATTAAGGGAATTAAATTAATGAAAACACATTGGTATAATTAAATTACAGTAACATCGTGGCTCTCAAAGAATCATCTGTGGGTGGTTCGTCGACCAGCCATCGCTATTGCAGAGCTCTCACTAATAAAGATTTTGTTTAAGTATAACTCTGACTTGTGTGATAAGTTTGTCTCTCCTCATTTGATAATACAGAAATTAACCACCACAGTTCTCTCAACCTGACCCTGTCCGACATCCTCTCCTCCCTGTCTTCTGTCTTATCCTTGTCTACATACATGTTTTATTGGTTTATTGAACACTGGCCGGCCCGTTTCAAACCTTTGTCTGTGTGGAGCTCTACCTGGCAGTGGTGCATCCTGTAGTCTACCTGAAGTCCAAACACCTGAGATACAGGGTGGAGTGTTGTGCTGTTGTGTGGTTGATGGTGCTTGGGTCCTGTTTGTTCTGTATGCTTCTGATTCTTACATCAATATACAACTATTATTTCTTGGTTCATGGACCTCATCCCGAAGTGTGTGATATCATCCTACTGCCGCTCAGTTCTCAGGGTTCTGAAACGTCCCTGGCAGGGTAATGGGGTGAGTGAAAGAGTGGACAAATAACTTGAAGATGAGGGTGTTTAAGATCATTTAGATTTTCCTAGTGTCTATAAGGGTGAACTACCTCACTGGGATTGTAATTTGGTCTTTGTACAATGTCCTCAATCAGGTTGTGTTCTGTTTGTCACTATCCATTTGTTTCTCCATCAGTGTGATATGTGGGTCTGTGCAGCCCCTCCTCTACCTCCACAGGGCTGGGAAACTGCCCTGTGTCAGTGATCTCTGAGGGAGAGGTGACTTCCTATTATGGGGCACTCACACTGCTCAATTCTTTCAGTGACTAAGCTACCAATATCATTCATTTTCAATGGAATGAGACACTTGGAAACATTCAGTAATTGAACCATTGGCAACTAGAGAGCTTGCAACCAAAGTTGAGAAGATTACAACATTATGCATATTATCAGAGACGTGACCGCGTGATAACCAATCAGAGTAGGGAGGGTCTCGCCATCTAGTTTTAACACCATGCTGGAAAGGCTAACAACTAACAAGCTGTTTTACATTTTATTAAGAAGATACACTATTGAGGGGATGCTTTGGCAAAAAAGTTAGCTGATGTTAGTGAGTAGTGTGTGTCCTGTTGGATGTCACTACTCTGAAGTATGGCATTGACAAGATATTCCATTTTAGTTTAATTTCTGTCATTTTCAATATCAAAACTAGTCAAAGAAGAAAATTGTATACTTGGTGATAGATAATGTAGGAATAATGTCTCAAAAATAAGATAAGAAGTTGATATAAGGAAATAATTAAATGGAATTTTATAAACTTGAGCTTAATTAATAAGTTAATCCTGTTGATGTTTCAATTAACTTATGTTAAAGTGATTAACAAACTGATTGTGATGTTATATGAGTCTTTTAGTAATGGTTTATGTCCACAGACTTTACAATTGGCTATACTATTTCTTTTCTGTAAGCAAGGAGGAGGCTGAGCAACTTTGTGGATCTTATAGACCACCATCAATGTTTCATCTATATCGCAAAATCCTTTAAACTTTAATACTTTAAAAAAAAAAATTTGTAAATGTTGTCCAAACAGGGTTAATCTATCAGAGGAAAGACCATCTGTTTCATGTTATTGAGGCATCTAAGAAAGAACATTTGATTGAATGTAGTTCTAGTACATCATATACACATTACATTTTCATTTTTTTCCCCTCGAAAACAGACTGTTTAATAGATTTGCCAATAAACTAGTGATATAATTACTTTTTACATAATTAATAATACAATTCTATCTATTTTTGTGGTATTTTTATGTCAGCGTATTGAGAGAATTATTGGTCTGTAGACTTTCCCTCCATTTTCTTATTTCCAATAAAGGCTCAAGCTGAGTACACACGTTTGTCATCTAAATAAGTGACACATTTGACCTGACCTGGTCATTAATAAATCAGCGCCCTGTCCCTAACACGTTCCACACAACACGCCATATTCTCTTCAGTCGTACTAAAGTGTTGTCATAACCAATACACTACATTTGCATGGCAGGTGTGGTCCATCAAGTGAGGTGACGGGCAGCATCAGTTTACAGACGGGAGTGACTGAGGTGTGAGGGTGAGTGTGAGTGGTTGTGTGTTGAATCAAATGGATCAAATCCAATTGTTTAACACCCATAGAGCAGTGTTCGTCTAGTACTACTATAATATGTGAGGAGGCTACAGCTAACATAGACTGGGCAAATGTCAGAGGACACGTCATTAACCTTTGCATTTTGGTCTCTTTAGAATGATATATATATACAGTAAGCCTTGTAAAACAAATTGATAACTTCTATATTTTCTAGTATAATCAAGAAAATATAATTTTTGGCTAGCATGTCGCACCACCAACCAACTTTGTGTTTAACAATTAGGCCTACAGTAGCAACAGCCACACATCCTCATCAATCACATTGATCAACGTGGTTCCTGTCACACGATATTTGCATGACGTGTGGTCCTTGGGTCTAGCTACAGAGTTTGGCAATGTGATATGCTACACAGGTGTGCTGTCAGGTATTTAATGTAGCCTATAGATGTACCTAGCTCAGTTCTAAAGAGAGACACAATCGTAAAACGACCAGAGAAGAGAGGACACGCCAATCACAGAGTTCAGGTTTGAGGATTATTTTTAGTCTCTGATATTAGCAGTGTAACTGAGTGAAATGTTTGTATTTAAATTCCTTTCAATTCAATGTATGTTATTTTCATCAGAAAGTGTAGACACTGACTGATAGTCTGAATGATGTTTTTCTCTCTCTCTCTCTCTCTCTCTCTCTCTCTCTCTCTCTCTTTTCTCTCTCTCTCACTCTCTCTTTTCTCTCTCTCTCTCTCTCTTTTCTCTCTCTCTCTCTCTCTCATTCTCGCAATGATCATTGGAATGTTAAAGCCGGCACTTCCAAACTGAAAAAAATGAACTCCTCCAACCATTCTTCTGTCTTGTCTGGCTATTTGAATCCTGATTATGCTTTCTCAACTCCCTGCTATGCATTCAACCTCATCCTGAGTCTACCCACCAATGGCTACGCCTTGTGGCTGATACTGACTGGAGCCGGAGGGACGAGGGCCTCAGAGTTCTTCGCTCTACATTTGGCTGTGTCAGAGATGCTCTACTGCCTGTGTGCTGTCTTTGTCTTTGTCCACATATACCTCCCTCTTCCCCCTCTCCTAGCTCTAGTAGCATTCTTTGGGGGTTTTCTTTTCCCAGGCCGCCCCCTGTTCCAGTGCTGTATATGTTTTGAGCGCTACCTGGCAGTGGTCCACCCTGTGGTCTTCCTGAAGTACAGACCCCTGAGATACAAGGTGGGGTGTTCTGGATTGGTTTGGCTGGTTGTGATTGGGTTCTGTTTTACTTTTATGCTTTTTAAAGGCCAAATTGTCTTATATTATGTGTCTTTGGGCGAATGTTTAGTCTTCATTGCATTTTTGTTATTCTGTTGCCTCTCAGTTCTCAGGGCTCTGAAACAGCCTGGGCCTGGGGAAGGGGAGAGAGAGAGTGAGGGGACAAATAGCATGAAGAGGAGGGCGTTTAAGATCATTGTGATTATCATGGTGTCTATGATGGTGAACTACCTGCCGTGGGTAGTGGTTATACCTTTTATTGGAATCTTAGATTCGGGGCAGTTCCATTATGCCGCATATGTTTGTCTCTTCATCGGTGTGGTCAGTGGGTTTGTGCAGCCCCTCCTCTTCCTCCACAGGGCAGGGAAACTGCCCTGTATCAGAGGTCTCTGAGGGAGAGTTGATACCCCTGGTTTCACCTGATACAGAGGGACAGTTGTAATCTTTTTGTTTATAACTGTTAGGTGATCGCTTGTAAAGAGGTTGGTAGTTGTAGATGCGCTAGCAAACAATGTGTATGTGTTTTGACTAGGGTTGCAATCTTCTGGTAACTTTACAAAAAATGGTCAGATGATTCCAGTAATCAGGGGTGAATAACTATGAAATCCAGGATTGTGCAACCCTACGTTTGATTAATTCTTTCTTATCTGGAAATATTACCTTTCAATCTACTTGCTAGTGCATCACATTGCATATTTGTGTCTGTATTTAATCGTGAGATGGGATGAAAAGACCCATAATATTTAAATGGTTATAAAAAATGTGTTTTTTGCATGGGTTTGGGTCCAGTCAGAGTAAACTGTCTATTTGCATGTCAGGTCAAGGGAAATATGATATACTCCACAGGAGTGCAGGCAGGTAGGAAGGGGGGCAGACACGTGTCTTGTTTGTGTTCTAGTCTAGTGTCCTAAATTGCAGCCTACATGGGTCATTTTACAGAAGTGGTGCAAATTAAGAGTTTAAAAAAATACAAAGTTGTATCCTGTTTTTCCCAAACTTTCAGCACACGTCTTCCA
Source organism: Oncorhynchus tshawytscha (assembly GCF_018296145.1). Classification (NCBI taxonomy): domain Eukaryota; kingdom Metazoa; phylum Chordata; class Actinopteri; order Salmoniformes; family Salmonidae; genus Oncorhynchus; species Oncorhynchus tshawytscha. The sequence continues at coordinate 7,601,953 of NC_056439.1, read as the reverse complement.
ACATAATGTCAGTGAGACATACTGTACTTCTTACATACTTTCTTTGTATTGTATATTTCCATATATTTATTTGAATTCCTTACCACCCCACTAACTGCATCCAGTGGCGACCCGTCCTTCATGGCAGGTAAGGCACTTTTTGAGCCCCACCTTTTTAGCAAGAAAATAAATATACAAATAAATACAACATTGGCCATGCTGTCAATCCAGCATGACTTCTGTTGCGCTCAAAAGAACTGGAAACGAATAACTGGGAAGTCTGACTTCAGTGAGTTCAAGACAACTGGGAACTCAGACAATAAATGAGCTCTGACTGGGAAAATACTCTTTGAATGGTCATCCAACTCGGAATTGCAAGTCGGGAACTATTGCCTCTTTCTAGAGCTCCAACCTAAAGATCACTGATGTCATCATGATTCGACTTTGTTTTTCAAAGTTATCTTGAAAGCACAATAAGTATATGTTGTGTAGTAAGCTGTTAGTAGCCCATGTGCCTCACCCTAATAATTTGGTCCCTTTTCCGCTCTTAATTTCACCTACTGTTGTGACTTGGTGGTGCACATATAGCCTATAGCCTGTTTTAGAGAAATGTAATCATTGAATATGGTAAGAGCTTTCATTGTCTGCTTATGTGTCCCCCTTTATTAATCTACAGTTCTGACTTGGTGTACAGGGAGAACACTGTAAGAACGGCCCATGTTAAAAATTATTTTTAATAAAAAAATCAATGTCCTCCAAATCAAAGTTTCACAATTAATGGCACCCTTAAATGTTAAATAACATCTACCAAAATTAAACCAGGAATGAAATTCCACGTATTTAAGTTGATCTAAGATTTAAGGAACTATATTGAACCATTACATCACTTACTGTTTCACTATGGTATAAAAATGAGGTAACAGGCATACAATATCTCTTTATCATCCAACACCATGAAGAAAACAAAAGAACTGGCCGTTCAAGAGAGACATATGGTCGTAGATCTTCATAAATCTGGTAATGGCTACAAGAAGATCTACAAACGGGCAGAGGATGCAAATACATTTCCCCCCCCCCCCAAGATAGGGAGGAGGAGGGTGAGAGAATCAACAAAATCCCCAAGAATCGATGTGAAATAATTGCAGGCCTTGCTGGCGTCTTGGGGTCACCATCAGCCACCTCCACATCCACAGGCTCTTTGGAAGGGTTGCCAGAAGAAAACCCTTTCTGACCCCAAGACACAGACGCAAGTGCTTGGAGTTTGCCAAACGTCATTTAAATTATGTCTGGAAGAAGGTGCTCTGGTCAGATGAGACCAAAATTGAACGTTTTGGTCAGATACAGTATCGGCATGTTTGGCGTCGAAACAGAGATGCATACAAGGAGAGGCACCTCATACCCACGGTGAAATATGGTGGTGGGTCAGTGATGTTTTGGGGCTGTTTTAATTCCAGAGTTCCAGGGGCATTGGTTATGATTGATAGCATAATGAATTCCACCAAGTATCAGGCAATTTTGTCTGACAATCTGGTTGCCTCTGCCAGAAGACTAGGACATAACAATGACCCAAAAACAGACCTCAAGATCCACACAAACGGTTCTGTGACAACAAAATCAATGTTCTGCCATGGTCATCTCAGTTGCCGGACCGCAATCCAATCGAAAACCTGTGGTCTGAGTTGAAAGTTGATAAGCGCAAACCCAAGAATGTGAAGGATCTTGAAAGGATCTGCATAGAGGAATGGTCCAAAATCCCTCCAAATGTGTTCCTTAACTTTGTCAAACATTATAGGAAAATACTCCATGCTGTTATCCTTGCCAGAGGTACTAAATTAGTAATGCCAATAATTATGAAACTTTGATTTTAGTCAAATGTATTTTGTAATAAATAATTGTAGGATTTTGGTTGGTTCCATTGAAACATTAATAAACAGTATTTCCTACATTTTGGTATTTTGAGTTTCTCTATAATTATATTGTTTATATTTTTTAAGTTTTGTTGGTGTATTGCCAGTCAGGGGTGCCAGTAATTTTGGAGCCCACTGTATATTGACTACGTCCGTCCTAGCTTGCTCATTAATGTCTTAATCGAAATTACAGATGGCCTTTTATCTGCTCGTCATCCCCTTATGTCATAGTTTGTACATGTTAATTGTCAGTAGAAACCACATTTGTTAAAGCAAGTCAGCCATATCAGCTATGAGGCTGAATGAACTGTTTCTCTGCTAGACAAGGCTCCGCTGACAACCAGTTGTAGCAGTGGTAAGGTGTTGGGGACTGCTGTTGGGACAGCTTTATGTAGGCCATAACAGTTTGTGGGCACCGTTTGTCACCGTTATAGTGCAATTAATGTGTAGTTTAGTGTTGTGTTGTGTAGTGGCTTTGCTGGCATACATCATTTTTTTGTGGGGGGGCCCCACCAAGATTTGCATGCTAAAATCGCCACTGACTGTATCACTACCGAAACATAGTGAAAAAGTTGCATCAAAGGGAGAACCCTTTGTGGTGATTATTTTAATTAATGTTCTATCACAGATTCATTTTTGACATTTGTATCTGCATACCAAATTTAATTCAATCGTAAAAACAAGGTGTTCCAATCCTTTAAAATGAAATGACCTACATGTACATATTACCTCGACTAACCTGTGCCCCCCCCCGCACATTGAATCTGTACCAGTACCCCCTGTAGATAGCCTCGCAACTGTTATTTTACCACTGTTAGTTAAATATTTGTTGTTTAAATGTTTTACTTATCTATTTTTTACTTAACACTTTGTCTTAAAACTGAATTGTTGGTTAAGAGCCTGTAAGTATGGGGCGGCAGGGTATCCTAGTGGTTAGAGTGTTGGACTAGTAACCGAAAGGTTGCAAGTTCAAATCCCCAAGCTGACAAGGTACAAATCTGTCGTTCTGCCCCTGAACAGGCAGTTAACCCACTGTTTCAAGGCTGTCATTGAAACTAATAATTTGTTCTTTAACTGACTTGCATGGTAAAATAAAATGTAAAAAGTAAGCTTTTCACTGTAAGGTATTCGGCGCAATGTTGATTGTATGAATCTGAAACTTGTTGATCGATTTGAATTACTTATGTATTTAATAAATTATGTTTAAATTCTCACTTTACTGTTCTTTATTTTGGCTCCATAAGAGCAACAACAGCTCAGCGGTTGGCCACACAAGCTCACAGAACGGGACCACCAAGAACTGAGGTGCGTAGTGCGTCGAAATCGTCTGTCCTCGGTTACAACACTCACTATCGAGTTCCAAACTGCCTCTGGAAGCAAAGTCAGCACAAGAACTGTCTGTCAGGAGGTATATGAAGTGAGTTTCCATGGCCGTGCAGCTGCACAGAAGCAGATCACCATGCACAATGCCAAGCGTCGGCTGGAGTGGTGTAAAATCTCACCGCCAGTGGACTTCAGAAAAGTGGAAACGCGTTCTCTGGAGTGATGAATTATGCTTCACCAACTGGCATTTCGATGGACAAATCTGGGTTCGTTGGATGCCAGGAGAATGTTACCTGCCCCAATGTATAGTGTCAACTGTAAAGTTTGGCGGAGGATGAATTTATGGTCTGATGCTGTTCTTCATGGTTCGGGCCTCTTAGTTCCAGTGAAGCGAAAACTTAACGCTAAAGCATTCAATGACATTCTAGGTGATGCTGAGCTTCCAACTTTGTGGCAACGTTTGGGGAATGCTCTTTCCTGTTTCAGCATGATAATGCCCCCATACACAAAACGAGGACCATACAAAAATGGTTTGTCGAGATCCGTGTGGAAGAACTTGACTGGCCTGCACAGAGCCCTGACCTCAACCCCATCAAACACCTTTGGGATAAATTGAACTGCCGACTGCGAGCCAGGCGCAATCGCATATAATCAGTGCTCGACCCCACTAATAATCTTGGGGCTGAACGGAAACAAGTCAACGCAGCAAGGTTGCAACATCTAGCGCAAAGGCTTCCCAGAAGAGTGGGGGCTATTATAGCAGCACAGGGGGGACCAAATCCATATTAATGCCTATGATTTTGTAATGAGATTTTGACGAGCAGGTGTCCACATAATTTTGACAGACATTGGTTGCTAGCAGGACTAAGTCAGAGAGGAAGAGGTGAAGCGAGATGGTTCACTCTCACCAAAACAAGTCCAATGCATATCAATGGGCTTAATATGCAGACCTATGTTTGTCACCTGCATTCAGAACGACTCCCAGGGCGTATTAAATCAAATAAAAAGAATGCAAAGGCAATGCTACCAAATACTAATTGAGTGTATGTAAACTTCTTGTCGATAAATGGAGACAATCACAAAGACAGGTGAAACAGATCAGGGCGTGGCAATACTAGTAACATTATTGATAGTGAAATGTTGATGTGGATTGTCAGTTGACCAATGTAACGCTTACCTGATCCTCTTCGATATCTAATTGAGTGAACAATGAATCGCACTTGGCGTTAATATTTGTATTAACACATTCACCGTCACATGCTTGAAATCATATTGTGAAACGTATCCTCATAAATGCTATTTAAATTGTGAAATGATTCCAATGTCTCGAACCGTATACCTTTTTATGAAATTGAGCCCATTGATATATTATAAGTTAACTTTGAGTGACCGTAATTGAAACTGTACAGCCTACGGCAGGGATCATCAACTAGATTCAGCAGCGGGACAATTTTTTTCTTTAGGGGATGGTCAGTGGGCAGGAACAAAGTAATTATAGTTCATTTGTAGTCTGCAAATTGACTGTAAGAAGCCGAGACAGATATGATATTGGACTAAAGCATAATCATTTCAAACCTTGCTTATATTTCTGTAAGGTCACGTGTATCTCTATTATGCGTGGGAATACTTGGGAACAGATTGTAGACTTTGATCTCAAGCCATTCTTGTGATTATTGTGACTTTTGCCATTTTAATTGTTTGTAAGCTTGTGTAGTCTGTGTTTTGTGGCATGGAGAAAGTTAAGATATCAGACAGGGGAGGGGATATTAATAATACTCTGAGTTAAAGGGAATATTTTGGGATTTTCACCCTCCAGACATTATTTCCTAAAGGACTTAATGATGAAATGTATGTTATGTTGTGAATTTGAACATGAATTATGTGCCTATTTAAGGTTACTCTGTTTTTCGTACGATGTACCCAATGACTAATGGAAACTTGCCATGTCCTCATTGTGGTTTTACAGACATGTTTCATACGTCTTATTTATACACTTTTGTAATATTGATGAAATGCATATTGTTATATTTGGCACTTATTTGTTTTTCCTTGGTATCCAACCACTTTTGATGCTTGGAACGGATGTGGGTGAGGCTAGGTCTACATAAAGGGTGCAAATGTAAAAAATAATAATATAATATTCACAAAAGCTCTGACGAAGACCGTGAGGCCGATACGTATAAGCTTATTAAATATCAGTGATACTATCAAGAGCAGTGTGCGGTTTCCTTTTTCCTTCCATCTTGTTCAATTGTTGCCACGCACCTGCAAATAAGATTGCTCAGATGTGCGAGTGCCTTTTTGAATTTTGTAAGCTTGTGTCGTCTAAACTGAATCTATGATCGTATGCTTTCCATTTGTTTTTTGTATGCTGTTCTTTGTCTGACATTTTAATATTTGAGAATTAATCAATGATATTAGGCCACACTTGGCCATGATTACAGACACCTGTGTGTCTTTTGACACTATATAAACGAGTCATCCCGCAGTGTTTGTGATTATACCCTGATCAAGACAGCTTGCCTGTCGAAACGTTGGATATTACATTTCTGCATCTGAGCTTCTAGAGTGTGCGGCTCTCCTTTATTTTCAGGTTAGAGCTGCCTTAACCTATAAAAAACACTCACAAACTTTTGAGTTTTGCTATTCACAAAAAAAGCATTGTCTGATGTGAATCATGCAAAATACATCTCAGAAGACCTAAGATTAAGAATTGTTGACTTGCATAAAGCTAGAAAATGTTACACAAGTATCTCTTGATGTTAATCAGTCCACGGTAAGACAAATTGTCGATAAATGGAGAAAGTTCAGCACTGTTTTGCTACTCTCCCCAGGAGTCCTGCAAAGATGACTGCAAGAGCAGAATGCTCAATGAGTGCAGAATGCTCAATATAAAAAAAATGTCTCATTTGTTTAACACTTTTTTGCTTACTACATGATTCCATGTGTTACTTCATAGTTTTGATGTCTTCACTATTATTCTACGATGTAGCCAATAGTAAAAATAAAGAAAAACCCTGAAATTAGTAGGCGTGTCCAAACATTTGACTGGTACTGTACTTTTAACAGTGATCGTGGTCTATAATACCCACGTAGTTGTTCAGCCTTTACTAGCTACAGTAGCTTTGACCCTGTGCTGGACAGGCTAACTACCAACATGTTGTTTTACATGCTGTTCAGAAGATACACCGCTGAGGCAAGGTTTTGGCAACAAGGTAGTGAGTAGTGTGTGTCCTGTTAGATGTCACAGCTCTGAAGTATGGCATCGACAAGATATTTAGTTTGACTTAGACTTTTGTCATACATCATTTTCAATAACAAAACTTGGCAAAGTACAAAAATATACCTTTGTGATAGATAAGGGAATAGAGTTTTAAAAAAAGGAGATGTAGAACGTTTTTCCTGCAGAAAAATATTTTTTTAATGGCCAGGCACCACACCCTAAAAGGGATTTTATTTTCCCTTTATCACAAATTGTATTATTTTTTGTATTGATTTTTTTTGTCCGGTTTGTTACATTCTCTAAGAAATGGGATTTTCAAACCTCTTAAATGTAAAGTCCCCTGTTTAGGGGACCTGCATGGTTTCCGCTTATAAATCAACATTTAAAACCACTTGAAGCTGGGACGTCCCTCCAATCATTTCATTTGCTCTCCCGACTGTCCATCAACTCCTGGCTGAACCCGACATCACTGCCACTTTCAAAGCACATGTCTCCAATCCCACTTTCAAAGCACATGTGTCACGGTTCATGAATCCACTGCCTCCCTCTCTCTCTCTCTCTCTCTCTCTCTCTCTCTCTCTCTCTCTCTCTCTCTCTCATTTCTCTCTCTCTCTCTCTCTCTCTCTCTCTCTCTCATTCCTCTCTCTCTCTCTCTCTCTCTCTCTCTCTCTCTCTCTCTCTCTCATTTCTCTCTCTCTCTCTCTCTCTCTCTCTCTTTCTCTCTCTCTCTCTCTCTCTCTCTCTCTCTTCTCTCTCTCTCTCTCTCTCTCATTCCTCTCTCTCTCTCTCTCTCTCTCTCTCATTTCTCTCTCTCTCTCTCTCTCTCTCTCATTTCTCTCTCTCTCTCTCTCTCTCTCATTTCTCTCTCTCTCTCTCTCTCTCTCTCTCTCTTCTCTCTCTCTCTCTCTCTCTCTCTCTCTCTCTCTCTCATTTCTCTCTCTCTCTCTCTCTCTCTCTCTCTCTCTCATTTCTCTCTCTCTCTCTCTCTCTCTCTCTCTCTCTCATTTCTCTCTCTCTCTCTCTCTCTCTCTCTCTCTCTCTCTCTCTCTCTCTCTCTCTCTCTCTCTCTCTCTCTCTCTCTCTCTCGTGTTTGTGTGGGCGTGGTTCCCAATCTCGGATTGCCAGCTAGAGCCACGGCTACCGACACCAGAGGGTTATTCAGGTGATCCTGACTATTGCAGAGCTTTTCTTACGAGATGTTCCATGCAATTCTCGTTGCAGCCACGGACCTTCAACCGTGAACAGTCTAAGGTAGCATTCGTACTCACACTGCTATCAGGCAAAGCGCTCTTTGGGGAACGGCGGTGTGGGCGAACCAGGACCCATGCTGCACCTCTTTCCAGACACTCTCCGAGGAGATGAGAAGGGTCTTCGATCGGGCCGTGGCGGGTAGGGAGGCGGCCAGACTACTCGCTGACCTTCGCCAAGGAGACCGTTCAGTATCGGAATACTCCATCCAATTCCGCACTCTGGCCGCAGAGTGTCAGTGGAACGAGAAGGCGCAGTGGGACATGTTCCTGCATGGGCTGGAGGACCGGATCCAGAAGGAGATTTATGTTCTGGACCTTCCCAGGAATTTAAATGGACTAGTGGAACTAGCCTTGAGGGTCGACGCTCGTCTGAGTCGTATTGGCCGCCGAGCATGCCCTAACAGACCGTATAACGACACGGAGGGCTGGCATGCCAGCGGCGGGAACACGGCCAGTTCAGCCTCCGCTCACGAACCCATGCAGCTGGGGAGAGCTCGCCTCTCCCGGGAAGAGAGGGAGAGGCGGAGATCCCAAGGACTCTGTCTCTACTGTGGTAGAGCGGGCCACTTTATCCACTCCTGCCTGGTAAAAGATCAGGCCCGGTAGTAAGCATGAGGCTACTATCGGGTGGTGTCACCACAGAGAAGACCTCATCATCTACTCTCCTCCCGGTAAGACTAAGATGGGCCACCCACACGCACGACACCCAAGCCTTACTGGACTCAGGAGCAGAGGGTAATTTCATGGACTTCAAGCTCGCTCACAAACTCCAGATTCCTATCACCTCACTCTCGCACAAGATATCCGTCAACGCTCTCAATGGTCAAGAACTCCCCAACATTTCTCACACCACTGAACCTATCACACTCATCACTTCTGGCAATCACACTGAGACACTATCATTTCTACTCATGGACTCACCCCTTGCACCATTAGTTCTCGGCCACCCTTGGCTCACCCAACACAACCCCAGAGTTGACTGGGGTCATAACTCTATATCCATGTGGAGTAACAAGTGCCTTGAGTCCTGTTTGGTGTCTGCTTGTTCGTCTGTGTCTGATTCTGTGTTTCTAGAGGAGGCAGTGGATTTGTCTAACGTGCCCGTTGAATACCTCGACCTGAAGGAGGTGTTCAGTAAGTCCCGTGCTGCTTCTCTTCCTCCGCATCGTCCCTATGACTGTGCAATAGAATTATTGCCAGGTGAGTCTCCGCCTAAAGGCAAGTTATTTTCACTCTCTGTTCCTGAGAGGGAGGCTATGGAGAGATACATCTCTGATTCTCTGGCATCTGGATTCATTCGTCCTTCCTCGTCTCCAGCGGGGGCGGGGTTCTTCTTTGTGGGGAAGAAGGACGGTTCTCTGCGTCCTTGCATTGATTACCGTGGGTTGAATAACATCACAGTGAAGAATACCTATCCCTTACCGTTGATGTCCTCAGCCTTTGAAAGGTTACAGGGAGCATCCGTGTTCACTAAGTTGGATTTACGGAATGCATATCATTTGGTTCGCATAAGGGGGGGGGACGAATGGAAGACCGCGTTTAACACCCCCAGAGGGCACTTCGAATATTTGGTCATGCCTTTTGGGCTATCCAACTCCCCAGCGGTTTTCCAGGCACTCGTCAATGACGTGCTGAGAGATATGATTGATCAGTTCATATATGTTTACCTGGATGACATACTGATTTTTTCTTCTTCTCTCCAGGAACACGTTCAGCACGTCAGACGAGTGCTTCAGAGGTTGTTGGAGAATGGACTTTTTGTCAAGGCGGAGAAATGCATTTTTCATGCACAATCCGTTCCATTCCTAGGTTACATCGTCTCGACTGAAGGTATTCGCATGGATCCTGACAAGGTTAAGGCTGTGGTGGATTGGCCAAGCCCAGATTCCCGTAAGGCCCTACAGAGGTTTCTGGGATTCGCCAATTTCTACCGGCGTTTCGTTCGCAACTTTAGCCAGATAGTCGCTCCTCTTACCGCCTTAACCTCCCCCAGAATGACGTTCAGGTGGTCCGATACAGCCGAGGCTGCATTCGCCAAACTCAAGAGCCGCTTTGTTTCGGCTCCCATCCTCATAGCTCCCGATCCCTCGCGTCAGTTCGTGGTGGAGGTGGACGCTTCAGAGGTGGGGGTAGGTGCGGTACTTTCCCAACGTTCCTCTTCTGACGACAAGATGCACCCTTGCGCGTTCCTTTCCCATCGGTTATCACCTGCGGAACGCAACTACGACATTGGCAACAGAGAGTTGTTGGCAGTGAAGTTAGCACTGGAGGAGTGGCGCCATTGGTTAGAGGGTTCGGGGTACCTTTTATAGTTTGGACCGATCACAAAAATTTAGAATATATCAGAACCGCCAAGCGACTCAACTCCAGGCAGGCGCGGTGGGCACTCTTTTTCGGACGTTTTGACTTCTCTCTCTCGTATCGCCCGGGTTCCAAGAATGTCAAACCCGATTCCCTTTCTCGCATTTTTGACCATTCGAACACCCATCCACTCCCGAGTGCATCCTACCCGGGACCTAGTGGTCTCCACACTCACATGGGAGGTTGAATCGAGGGTCAAAACGGCCTTAGAAGGGGTAACGCCTCCGCCCGGTTGCCCGCCTAATCGGTTGTTTGTGCCGGAGGGGTGTCGGTCCGATGTTATTCGGTGGGGGCATTGCTCCAACGTAGCGTGTCATCCAGGAGTCAGCCGCACTAGCTTTTTGGTTAAGCAACGCTTTTGGTGGCCACTGATGGCTTGTGACATTCACAGTTTTGTCTTGGCTTGCTCGGTTTGTGCCACTGGGAAGACTTCTAATCGACCCCCAGATGGGTTACTCCAACCGCTGTCGGTCCCTTCGAGACCCTGGTCCCACATCGCGCTAGATTTTGTTACCGCCCTCCCGCCCTCCCAGGGCAAGACGGTTGTTTTGACCGTGGTGGACCGGTTCTCGAAGGCGGCTCATTTTATTCCCTTGCCTAAATTACCATCTGCCAAGGAGACAGCGGTAACTGTCGTGGATCACGTCTTTCGCTTACATGGCCTGCCGATGGACGTAGTTTCTGACAGGGGGCCCCAATTTGTGTCCAAGTTTTGGCAAGAGTTTTGTAGGTTACTGGGAGCGAGTGTCAGCCTGTCTTCAGGGTTTCATCCCCAGAGCAACGGTCAAACGGAGAGGGCCAACCAAGATTTGGAGAGAGTGTTGCGATGTTTGGTTTCTAAGAATCCCTCTTCCTGGAGTCAACAACTCTCTATGGTTGAGTACGCTCACAATTCGTTGCCAGTGGCAGCCACGGGTCTCTCTCCGTTTGAGTGTAGTTTAGGTTACCAGCCACCTATCTTTCCCAGTACGGAGTCCGAGGTCACTGTTCCCTCCGCTCACGCTTTCATCCAGAGGTGCCGTCACGCATGGAGCAGAGCCCGTGAGACTCTTCTCCGGGTGGGGGCGCGCACCAAGGCTAAGGCCGATCGCCACCGGTCGAAGCCTCCGGTATACGTCGTTGGCCAAAGAGTGTGGCTTTCTACTAAGAACATTCCACTCCGATCCGTTTCGAACAAGCTTGCCCCCAAATTTATCGGCCCGTTCAAAGTCACCAGGGTCATTAGTCCGGTGGCGGTCCGGCTCAAGCTTCCTCCGGCGTATAGGAGAATTCATCCTACCTTTCATGTGTCTAAAATAAAACCTGTGTTTCAGGCACGCATTAACCCGCCGGTCCCGGTTCCCCCGCCGCCACGACTTGTTGATGGGGAACCCACCTTTTCTGTCAATCGTATTTTGGACTCTAGAAGGAGGGGACGCGGATTCCAGTACCTGGTGGACTGGGAGGGTTACGGCCCGGAGGAGAGAAGTTGGGTACCTGCTAGGGACATTCTGGATCACTCCCTTATCGATGATTTCAATCGACAGGTAAATTCGCCTGGGAACGCCAAGAGGCGTTCCTAGGGGGGGGGGGTATTGTCACGGTTCATGAATCCACTGCCTCCCTTTCTCTTTCTCTCTCTCTCTCTCTCTCTCTCCTGTGTTTGTGTGGGCGTGGTTCCCAATCTCGGCCTGATTGTCTGTGCCAGCTGGAATCACTTATCTTCCCTTTATATGTTCTGTAACCAGTGTTTCTTGTTGTCAGATCGATGTTACTTCTCTGAGGTTGTGTCGTGTGTCCGTGCTCATCTCTCACCGCCCTTGTGTGGATTATCTGCTGTGCTTCCTCCTACCCATCCGGACACACTCCCCTGGATTTCTCAGCACGCTATCATCGGAAAGATGCGCCCTAGTCCCTGGGTCGGATTCCGTCTGAGTACAGTCTGTCTGTCCTGTTGCTGCTGTAAACTGTATTCATTAAACCATCGTTGCTTGCATCTTGCATCCGCCTCTGTATTGTCACAACATGTCTCCAATCCCTACAAGGTAGCGCAGCAGGAGAGTGTTTTTTTAATCACTATAGTACATTCAGAGATGGATTCAAAGCCATTCATCTAAAATATTTTAAACAAAAAAACATTTTTTATGTCAAAGATGGTCCTTTCATGATACATCGATTACATTTTAGATTATGTGTAGTTGCATTTAAGAGTTATATTATGTGTAATTCAATGTAAGTGAGTTTTCAAATTATGGATGTATCTCCATTTTATAGTGGTAATATTCATGACATTTTGATGACGGTAGTATGATAAACTAAATAGAAAATATACATTTTAATCAAGATTTTGACATTTTTATGTTTACTAATATTAATGGACCAAAATACCATCAAATCTCAAAATTGATAGAAAGATGCAAAAATGTTATTTCAGCCTTAAATCGGAATATTGGAAAGTTCAGAAAGTTGACTGCAGTACTACATTATATGCATTTTGAAAGTATTCAGACCCCTTTACTTTTTCCACATTTTGTTACGTTACAGCCTTATTCTAAAATAGATGAATTTATTTTTTTGCCTCATCAATCTACACACAATACCCCATAATGACAAAGAAAAACAGGTTTTTAGAAATGTTTGAAATATCCTTTGCATAAGTATTCAGACCCTTTACTCAGTATTTTGTTGAAGCACCTTTGGTTGCGATTACAGCCTCGAGTCTTGCTGGGTATGACACTACACGCTTGGCACACCTGCATTTGGGGAGTTTTGGACCCTGGGAGTGAACACCTGCCTCTGCAACCAGATCCTGGACTTCCTGAAGGGCCGTCCCCATGTAGTGAGAGTGGGCAACATCACCTCCGCCACACTGACCCTCAACACGAGGGCCCCACAGGGAAGTGTGCTTAGTCCTTCCTGTACTCCCGGGTTCACCCACGACTGCCTGGCCACGCACGACTCCAACACCATCATCATGTTTGCTGACAACATGTTGTAGGCCTGCTCACCGGGGACGATGAGACAGCCTACAGGGAGGATGTCAGTGACCTGGCAGTGTGGGGCCAGGACAACAACCTTTTCTCTCTGCTTCCGCATGGCAAGCGGTACAGGTGCATCAATTCTGACACCAACAGGCTCCTGAACAGCTTCTGTCCCAATGCCATAAGGCTGCTAAATAGCTAATCAAATAACTAACCAAATGGCTACACGGACTATCTGAGTTGACCTTTTGTATTTTATTCTTATTTTTACACTGTCTCTATGCTCACTCACAGGGCCCTACACTCTACTCACAGGGCCCTACACTCTACTCACAGGGCCCTACACTCTACGCACACTGATATTCCAACACACATACAAACACTCATTCCATCATTTGCTCACACACACATCATATGCACATACATTTGTTGTGACTCTACACACACCCACTCAAATATAATCTTCATATATGCTGCTGCTACTCTGTTTATCATATATCCTGATGCCTAGTCACTTTACCCCTATACATATCTACCTCTATCACTCCAGTATCCCTGCACATTGTAAATATGGTACTGGATCTGACCCTGTATATAGTATGCTTACTTTATTGGGTTCTTCTCATTTCCTGTTTTTATATCTTGTGTGTTTTTGTTCTACCTTGTTATTTTTTTTATTAAGTTGTTATTGATTACTGCATTGTTGGGGTTAGAGCTTTCAAAAAAGGCATTTCACTGCACTTTTGCACATGGTGAAATTAAATCATATGAAAAATAAGTGTTTGGAAGAAATGTCACTGTGTTTTTTTTTTTACATGTGGGGAAAACACATACAAGATGTATATTTGAAATGTCTTTTTTAAACGTATTTTTTAGCATTTTTTTGGGGGGGGTAAGGTATTTCTGTAAGTGTCTCAAATTTGAACAAATAATGACTTAGCAGGTGTTGCGCGTCTTTCAAAATCCGGAAGGAAAATTGTAAAGTCTTGACCGTGCTTCCACTCTTATTTCTCATCTATTTTCTCATCTCCCTACAGACCTTCATTAAGTAGCAATTACGCAAGATTTTAGTTCTGGGTTTCGGACCTAGCTAGGAACAGCAGGGCTCCTATCCATCCATAAAAAAAAATGACACAAGCACACTAACAAGTGGATTACATGTCCATGTCTGGTGTGGTCTGTCAAGTGATGGGCATCATCAGTCTACAGGTTGGAATGACTGACGTTTGTGGTGTCAGGGTGAATGACTGAGTGACTGGGTGTTGTCGGCACTCTGGCTTCAGCTTGTCTTTCTAACGTCGCCTCTACACCTTCCACAAGAGAGGAGAACTGTCTATTCAGGTTTGTTCATTTTGTTTTAAAAAATGATGTAGGAAACAATTATATTTTCTTAAATGATTTATTCAATCAGATAATTTCATTAGATGTGTTGAAAAATACATTGAGTAAGCATGTCCGTTTGTGCTGATATGAATTAATATCCTGAATTGACTGAGTTGAAATGTAATTGAACCCAACCTTGGTTCCTTTGACTGATTCATGATTGATTGACTCATGTTTTAACGTGCCATTACAACAGGAACAAATCCTGGTGAAAACTATTTATTGTTGTAGAATATTGACGCTCACACATCAGTCCAAAAGGTGAAGAAATGAACATCTCAGAGACAAACAGCTCTTCTGTTGCTGTCCTCTATGCACAACTCACATCCATCTCCACTGCTTCCTATGCAATCAACCTCATCCTGGCTATCCACACCAATGTCTACATCCTCTGGCTGACAGAGACATGAGCTGGAGGGACAAGCTCTTCGCTCTCAACCTGACTGTGTCTGAGATCCTCTTCTCCCTGTCTTCTGTCTTATTCTTTGTTGACAAATTGCTTGCTGTCTATGCACTTTTTATTGGTTTATCGAACACTGGCCGGCCCGTTTCAAACCTGTGTCTGTGTGGAGCACTACCTGGCAGTGGTCCAACCTGTGGTCGACCTGATGTTTAAAACCCCTGAGACGCACTCTGGTGTTGTGTTGTTGATGGTGCTTTGGTCCTGTTTGTTCTGTATGCCTCTGATTCCCAAATCAATATACTACTACACTTTCGTGGTTCAGGACCTCATCCTGATGTCTGCTGCCTCTCAGTTCTCAGGGCTCTGAAACTGAGGGAAGGAGGGAGAGAGAGAGAGAGAGAGAGAGAGAGAGAGAGAAATAACAAGTAACTTGAAGATGAGGGCGTTTATGAAATCAACCTCACTATGATTGTAATTAGGACTTTGTACAATGTCCTCAATCTGGTTGTGTTCTATTTGTCACTATCCATTTGTTTCTCCATCAGTATGATATGTGGGTTTGTGCAGCCCCTCCTCTACTTCCACAGGGCTGGGAAACTGCCCTGTATCAGAGGTCTATGAGGAATAGGTAACTTCCTTACATGGGGCACTCACACTGCTCACTACTTTCAGCAATCAAGCTACCAGAAATCTGTCATTTTAAAAAGGAGTCATTTAGCAATTGAACACTTGGCCACTAGACAGTTGGCATCCAAATATGAGAGAAATTCCAACTTTATGCAACTCATCAGCAATGCGACCACGCAATCGTTAATTGGAGGAGGGAGGGTCTCGCTAGCTAGCTTGACACTGCGCTGTGTAGGCTAACAACCAACGTGTTGTTTTAGAAGCTGTTCAGAAGATACACCGCTGAGGGTATTGCTCTGTTAGATGTCACTGCTGTCAAATATGGCATCGACAAGATATGTAGTTTGACTTAATATGATTTCTGTAAGCAGGACGAGGCTGACCAACTCTGTGGATCTCATGGACCACTATCACTGTTAAATGTAGATCTCCAAATCCTTTAAAACTGCTCTTAGATTATAAACTGTTTTTAAATGTTGACCAGGAAACTCCCCAAAACAAAGGTCTACTATTTCATATATTTGAGGCATCTAAGAAAGAAAATGTACCCATTCGTTTGAATGCGGTTCTAATATATCATGAGTACGTAACATTTTCAGTTTTTACTTCGTAGACAGACTGTTTGATAGATTTGCAGATAAACTTGTGGTGTAATTACTTTTTAATAGTTAGTACTAACATTCAATCTATTTTGGTATTATTTATGACAAAGCTATTATTTGAATAAATACTCTGTAGATTTTCACTCCATTGTCTTACTTCCAAAAAGGCTCAAGCTGTGTTCACACAGTTGTCGGTCTGGTTAAATAATAATACCTGCGTCATTTAAATAAGTGACACTCTTGACCTGACCTGGTCAGGAATAGCTCAGAGCCCTTTCCCATCCCTAACACGTTGCACACAGCACGGCATATTCTCTTCAGTCGTACTAAAATGTTGTCATAACCAATATACTACATTTGCATGGCAGGTGTGGTCCATCAAGTGAGGTGACGGGCAGTATCAGTTTACAGACGGGAGTGACTGAGGTGTGAGGGTGAGTGTGAGTGGTTGTGTGTTGAATCAAATGGATCAAATCCAATTGTTTAACACCCATAGAGCAGTGTTCGTCTAGTACTACTATAATATGTGAGGAGGCTACAGCTAACATAGACTGGGCAAATGTCAGAGGACACGTCATTAACCTTAGCATACACATTATGGTCTCTTTAGTATAAGCCTTGTGTACGACCTGAAAAATGACTTCTTTTTCTTCGAGCATGTCACAAAAATATTTTATTTTTGGCTAGCATGTGTTAGCACCATCCAAGTCTGTGTTTAAAACGTAGGCTTTCAGTAGCAACAGCAACACATCCTCATCAATCACATTGATAGTTGTGGCTCCTGTCACACTGAGTAGGATATTTGCATGGCGTGTGGACATGGGGGGGGTTCGGCAACGTAGGTTGTCAATGATATATGCCACACAGGTGTGTGTACCTAGCTCAGTTCTAAGCGAGACACCGGGAAGAGAAGAGACACCAAACTGAGTTCAGGTGGGATGACATTTTTTAATCTCTGAGATGAAGCAGTGTAACTGAGTGAAATGTTTGTGTTCAGATAACTTTCAATTGATTTCATGTTATTTTCACCGGAAAGTGCAGACATTGACATTGATGGGTTTTTTTTCGAAGTCCATTTGATAGTGAAGAATTAACATGGTGGTGTTGTTATTGTCAAATCTCTCTTCTACGGTGATCATTGGAATGTTAAAGCCTGTACTTCCAAAATGAACTCCTCCAACCATTCCTCTGTCCTCTCTGGCTATCTGGAGCCTGATGTAGCTGTTGCCACTCCCTGCTATGCAGTTAACCTCATCCTGAGTCTACCCACCAATGGCTATGTCTTGTGGCTGATACTGACCGGAGCCGGAGGGACGATGACCTCAGAGTTCTTCGCTCTCAACTTGGCTGTATCTGAGATCCTCTACTGCCTGTGTGCTGTCTTTGTCTTTGTCTACATACACCTCCCTCTTCCCCCTCTCCGAGCTCTAGCAGCATTCTTTAGTGGTTTTATAATCCCAGGCCGCCCCCTGTTCCAGTGCTGTATATGTTTTGAGCGCTACCTGGCAGTGGTCCACCCTGTGGTCTTCCTGAAGTACAGACACCTGAGATACAAGGTGGGGTGTTCTGGATTGGTTTGGCTGGTTGTGATTGGGTTCTGTTTTACTTTCATGCTTTTAAAAGACCAACTTGTCTTATATTATGTGTCTTTGGGCGAATGTTTGGTCTTCATTGCATTTATGTTATTCTGCTGCCTCTCAGTTCTTAGGGCTCTGAAACAGCCTGGGCCTGGGGAAGGGGAGAGAGAGAGTGAGGGGACAAATAGCATGAAGAGGAGGGCGTTTAAGATCATTGTGATTATCATGGTGTCTATGATGGTGAACTACCTCCCGTGGGTAGTGGTTATACCTTTTATTAGAATCTTAGATTCGGGGCAGTTTGTTCATGCCACATATGTTTGTCTCTTCGTCAGTGTAGTCAGTGGGTTTGTGCAGCCCCTCCTCTTCCTCCACAGGGCTGGGAAACTGCCCTGTATCAGAGGTCTCTGAGGAAGAGTTGATACCCCCAGTTTCACTTGATACAGAGGACCAATTGTAACCTGTTTGTTTATAACTGTTAGGTGATAGCTTGTAAAGAGGTTGGTAGTTGTAGATGTGCTAGCAAATATATGTGCTTTGATTAGGGTTGCAATCTTCTGGTAACTTTGCTAAAAAGGTTCTGCAGAAAACCTGGTCGGAAGATTCCCCTAATCAGGAGCGAATGACCAGGATGTCCTGAATTTTGCAACCCTAGGTTTGATTAATTCCCTCTTACCTGGAAGATTACCTTTCAATCTTGTTGCTAGTGCTTCACGTTGTATCTTTGTGTCTGTATTTGATAGTGAGACGGGACAATAAGACCCACATTATTTCAATGGTTATAAAAACATGTTGAACTACTAATGTCTTTTACTTATTGTAGAGCTTAAACAATCCCGCAATCATAAGTTAACAGACCATTCACAGAGTGAAGGAAGGCAGGCAGGCAGGTGGGCAGACACCCTTCTTGTTGGTAATCTGGTCTGCATCTGAAATGGCACCCTATAAAAGGGCTCTGGTCAAAAGAAGTGCACTATTTTGGGAATTAGGTGCCATTTTGGACACACAATGTTGTGTAGAGCAGAGATTTGGATCAGGTCCAGTGTCTTTGACAGGAACAACCACACCACACCACACCCCAGGGGACAGGGATGCTGTATCAATTCAGGTTAGCCAAATGTTTGTTTTTTATTTGACTTTTTTTTATTTGAAACCCCAATTGTATAAAAACGTAAGAAAAATATATATATTTTAAGGAAAGGCACCACACCCTAATAGTGATTTTTTTTAAATCTCCCCTTAACATATCACAATCAACTTTTACCAGTTGAAAGTAGACACAAATATAATACTTTTCTGGATTTAAATTTTTCTGAAATATCTACATATTTGCATATCCTACAAAAACAATACTGGACATTAGATGAAGTCACACTATTTTGGTTTAATTTGTTAAGACACTCCAGGACAGAACGTACTCAGAGCAGATTGTGGATAAATACTTTTAAAATCTTTTTACCTTTAAAATTCTAAATGCCTCTATGAAAATGTTTTCTAAGGAAAATGTTAAATAGAAATAAAATGTACCACAATAAATCCCTACGGGCAAGTGCAGAGAAAAATGACTTGGCATGTGGGAAGTCTGACAAATGGCAGTTAAAAACAAGCACACTGAATTTAGACTACCAAACGCTGAACATGTTTTTTAGACCCAATCGCCATCTCGTGAAAGAAAATTATTACATATAGTCCAGTTTGTTACAATATCTATGAAATTGGTTTATAAATGATGTTTAATTCCATGTAGTGAGCTTTGACATTATGGATGCATGTCCATTTTAAAGTGGTTAATATTCATGAAATTTTGATTACACTAGTATGATAAACTCGTGAAAATGTAAAAAAATTATCTTGATTTTGACATACATTTTTTTAAATCATATTAACGGCACAGAATACAAACAAATATCAAAATTGAAAGGTAGACGCAAAAATGTCATTTCAGCCTTAAATTGGAATATTGGAAAGTCCATGACTACAGTATGACTATATATGTTATATGTATTTGTCTGTCATGTCTTTGAGAAGTTGAAGTGAAGGAGGAGTTTCAATTGTCAACTTGATAATCATCTTCCCTTGAAGAATTGTGATTCTGATCTGATCGTGTCTCTCTTCTCCCCAATACCAGGGCTTGTCCCAAATGGCACCCTACTCCTTATATACTGTAGTCCCTATACAGCGCCTTCAGAAAGAATTCACACCCCTTGACTTTTTACACATTGTGTTGTGTTACAGCCTGAATTTACAATAGATTACATTGATTTTTTAAAATCAAAGACTTACCCACAATACCAAATAGTGTAAAAGTTGATTTCAAAAATAAATAAAATAATAATTAAAAATGAGAAGCTGAAATGACTTGTCAATAAGTATTCAAACCCTTTGCCATGGCAAGCCTAAATAAGATCAGGAGTAAAATGTTGCTTAACGTGTCACATAATACATTGCATGGACTCACTCTGTGTGCAATTATAGTGTTAAACATGATTTTCGAATGATTACCTCATCTCTGTTCCCAACACATACACCTGTAAGGTCCTTCAGTCAAGCAGTACATTCCCAGCACAGATTCAACCACAAAGACCAGGGAGGTTTTCCAATGCCTCGCAAAGAAGGGCACCTATTGGTAGATGGTACTTTTTTTTTACCTTGTCAGCTCTGGGATTTGATACCAGCAATCTTTCAATTACTGACCCAACGCTCTAACCGCGCCTCCCCAAGTAGAGGAGAGATTGACTGCATCACGACTGATCTTCGTGAGAGGGATTAACACCCATGCACACAAGACATGCCACCTGTAGCGTCTGCTTCCAACTCACACTCTCAAACACGTAGATCCCCTGAACGCAGGTCACTTTTTTTCCACTCCAATCAAATCACACCAAAGAAAAATGTCATTGTTAGTGTCACACCCTGATCTGTTTCACCTGTCTTTGTGATTGTCTCCACCCACCTCCAGGTGTTACCCGTATTCCCCATTATTCCCAGGGTATTTATTCCTGTGTTCTCTGTTGCCAGTTCATCTTGTCAAGTTTACCAGTGTGTTTTTCAAGTTCCTGGTTTTCCTAGTCTCTGTTTTTCCTAGTCCTCCAGGTTTTGACCTCTTGCCTGCCCTGACACTAAGCCCGCCTACCTGACCATTCAGCCTGCCCTGACCTCGAGCCTGCCTGACCATTCAGCCTGCCCTGCTCTGACCTCGAGCATGCCTGCCGCCCTAGTCCGTTTGGACTCTGACCTGGTTTATGAACATTTGCCTGTCCTGGACCTGCATCTTGCCTGCCCCTTCTTGTTCAATAAATATCAGAGACTCGAACCATCTGCCTCCTGTGTCATCATCTGAATCTCCCTCTGTGTCGTTATAGTTAGCTTCTGGTCTGTGTCCTGCAGTAGCTAGCTATGGATGGAGATGAGGATCTCAAGTTTCTAGTTAGTTTGAGCAGCAGCTGAAAATGAAGGAGAATGGGAAGCCGACTCCAAAATTGGATATTGTGCAGGGGAGAGGAGCATGGGGGGAATCAACCTTTCAACAGTGAGAATGGGGTGCTAGGCTAAAGAATCTGTTTTGGCCATGTCTTCTATTTGACGAGCACATGTTTGCTCAACAACCCTTGAGCCACCACCGGTTTTTCTGATCCTGCAAACCTGGGCAGGTCCCTTGACTGTCATGAAAAATCTAAAAAAACAAACACATTATGGCGAGCCTGAAACTAAAGCTCTCCGGTCGAGTCCGGATCAACGAGGCTCTCAACCAGGCCGCAGTGATCAGTGTCCAGAGGCACAACGAACAGGTGAAGATAAAATAGAGACATTCTAAAGAAACTGATCATCGCGGTAACGTACCTGGGACAGCAGGAGCAAGCCTTCAGGGGCATGATGAGTCCAGCAACCAGCCTTCACACGTGTCATTTGTGGAACTTGTCAATGCATTTGCCCAGTTCAATACTGCACCTTCGGACAAGCAACATATTTACAGGTATGTCAAACAACATACAGAATGACATCATTCAGAGCATCGGTAGTGAAAATCAAGTGAAACTGACAGTGAGATCAGTTCAGCACCCTTCACAGCAGTCCACGTGGATGACACCACAGACATGTCCTGCAAATGTCAATTGACAATCCGAGCACTCTATGTCAGTGACACGGATGTTATATGCAAGAGATTCCTGGGGGTTTTCCGATGTGAGCGCAGAGAGAAACGCAGAGGTGATCGCCGCTGTTGTAATGGAAACTATCGGCAAATTACAACCCAGCAGACAAACTCATCTGCCAGACTTATGACGGGGGCAAGCTGCATGAGTGGGCAGCGAGGTGGGGTTCAGGCGCTCATGAAAACCCCGTGTCAATATGCCCTGTTCATTCATTGTTATGCCCAATAAACTCAACTTAGTTTTAGCACAGGGGACAAGCAATATTCTAGGTTTTTGACAATTTGCTGATGTCTCCTTCCTCACACCACCAGGTGAGCTAGTACAATGACCTGACCACCACTTTCCCCATGGTACGCAAGCACCTGAAACTGTTGTTGTCTGAAAAGGATGACAACCTACCTGTGCAATAGTTGTGGATAAGAGAGACTCACGCATTTGGCAAAATAAAATGTCAATGGAAACGTGTGTGCTGCGCGAACTTAAGTCCAGCGGAATACTGTATGACGATGTCATTGACCATTGTGCCAGTATGAAAGAGGGTGAGTCAAAATGTTTTTCTCTTTGCACACACACACACACACACACAAGATGATCAATGTCTATATGCTTACAATTTGTGCACCATGTTATTCATTGTTTTAGCTTGGTTTATTTAATGTTTGCTTCCATCTTCGGTGCAACGTAACTATGTATCTGGTCTGGACTGTGGGAATATGTTCTGCACAGGTTTATTCTAAATTGCATATATTATTGTGATGAGTCAGTGTGAATTTTCTCGTTGAGATGCGGTCTCCGCCAGAGAGGCGCTGTCCAACTGGTGGTGCTGATAGCCGAGCAGCCTTCGGTAACTCTCCGTGGTCCTGAATCAATAGTTTGAGTGCTCCGAGTCTGTTTTAATGCACCTCTTGGGGTTACCACAGGTTAACATCAGTGTTTCCAAGGGCTTCTCCCTATAGTTAGCCTACAACATGTCAAAGTTGAAGTGCATTGCGGTTGTATTTACCCCTTAGGCTATTTTAAACTTGCTGTTTTAGTAAGGGTTTTATTATAATTTGAGCAAAACAATGGTGATATTAACTTTGCCAACTAACTTGCATTTGACCTTAATCTGTAGGTCATATTGTCTTTGTGGACTTAAACAGGACAGATGTTGCTCTCCAGTTTTAATGATAAAACACAAACATATGTGGTTGCATTTATTCCGCCATTTTGTGACACTTGTACTTTGGAACAGTCTGTGAAACAATGTAAGCTATGGCTTATCGATGTTATATCGGCTATCAAGGTGCCGTATAAATGCATTTCTAACCAGTTATAGAGAACACAACGTTTTTGTCACACATAGGTTATAAAAAAATAATAATAATCTTGGCTTCCTCAATGATTTTACCTGCGCAGCCCCACGTGCAATTTCACATGTGAAAACATATTTTCACATTTATTCAATTTAAAGTTCAAATTTTAACACCACCTTTTTACTTGTGAGGAGAATTCACCTTAGATGTGAATTCCAGTTTCACATGTGAAATTTGCAACTTGTCATGTTAAAAACATGAACATGTGAAAATTACATTTGCTGTGTTACATGTAAAATAACTCCACATGAATGATGAATGGCAAATTCACATGTGAAAATCAATCACGTGAAAAAAAATCATTTGTATGTTTACATCTAAGAAAACTCCACGTGAAAATCTCACTTTCATTCGTTGAATTGAAAGTTCACATGTGAAAAACAATTGCGTGTAGAAATCCAATTTTAAAAACTTTGGCGTCATTATTTTTCATTCGTGAACTTTCAAATCCACATGTGAAAGTGAAAATCTAATGTAAGAAAACTCCACATTTAGTCTAATGTTTGTAAACAAAGTAAATGTAAACCAACGTCGTATAGCCTAAAAACATGGGTAAAGTTATAATTTTGATATCATGGATGTTGTGTCATGGCTGAATCAGAATTAGTTAGGTAACATTGATAAATAATATGTTTTATCAATTTTCCTAAGTATGCTTATGTGAGAAAGGTTACTTGGGCCCCAGAGAGGGGAGAGGTCAGGCTTGTCTTCATACAGTGGGGAGAACAAGTATTTGATACACTGCTGATTTTGCAGGTTTTCCTACAAAGCATGTAGAGGTCTGTAATTTTTATCATAGGTACACTTCAACTGTGAGAGACGGAATCTAAAACAAAAATCCAGAAAATCACATTGTGGGATTTTTAATGAATTTATATGCAAATTATGGTGGAAAATAAGTATTTGGTCAATAACAAAAGTTTATCTCAATACTTTGTTATATACCCTTTGTTGGCAATGACAGAGGTCAAACGTTTTCTGTAAGTCTTCACAAGGTTTTCACACACTGGTGCTAGTATTTTGGCCCATTCCTCCAAGCAGAACTCCTGTAGAGCAGTGATGTTTTGGGGCTGTTGCTGGGCAACACGGACTTTCAACTCCCTCCAAAGATTTTCTATGGGGTTGAGATCTGGAGACTGGCTAGGCCACTCCAGGACCTTGAAATGCTTCTTACCCAGCCACGTTTCATCTTCAATGCCCTTGCTGATGGAAGGAGGTTTTCACTCAAAATCTCACAATACATGGCCCCATTCATTCTTTCCTTTACACGGATCAGTCGTCCTGGTCCCTTTGCAGAAAAACAGCCCCAAAGCATGATGTTTCCACCCCCATGCTTCACAGTAGGTATGGTGTTCTTTGGATGCAACTCAGCATTCTTTGTCCTCCAAACATGAAAAGTTGAGTTTTTACCAAAAAGTTATATTTTGGTTTCATCTGACCATATGACATTCTCCCAATCTTCTTCTGGATCATCCAAATGCTCTCTAGCAAACTTCAGACGGGCCTGGACATGTACTGGCTTAAGCAGGGGGACACGTCTGGCACTGCAGGATTTGAGTCCCTGGTGGCGTAGTGTGTTACTGATGGTAGGCTTTGTTACTTTGGTCCCAGCTCTCTGCAGGTCATTCACTAGGTCCCCTCGTGTGGTTCTGGGATTTTTGCTCACCGTTCTTGAGATCTTGCGTGGAGCCCCAGATCGAGGGAGATTATCAGTGGTCTTGTATGTCTTCCATTTCCTAATAATTGCTCCCACAGTTGATTTCTTCAAACCAAGCTGCTTACCTATTGCAGATTCAGACTTCCCAGCCTGGTGCAGGTCTACAATTTTGTTTCTGGTGTCCTTTGACAGCTCTTTGGTCTTGGCCATAGTGGAGTTTGGAGTGTGACTGTTTAAGGTTGTGGACATGTGTCTTTTATACTGATAACAAGTTCAAACAGGTGCCATTAATACAGGTAATGAGTGGAGGACAGAGGAGCCTCTTAAAGAAGAAGTTACAGGTCTGTGAGAGCCAGAAATCTTGCTTGTTGGTAGGTGACCAAATAGTTATTTTCCACCATAATTTGCAAATAAATTCATTAAAAATCCTACAATGATTTTCTGGATTTTTTTTCCCTAATTTTGTCTGTCATAGTTGAAGTGTACCTATGATGAAAATTACAGGCTTCTCTCATCTTTTTAAGTGGGAGAACTTGCACAATTGCTGGCTGACTAAATACTTTTTTACCCCACTGTAATTGAAGCAATCTTGAAGCGTGGAATCAGATTGGTCGGACCAGTGTTGAACAGAACTGAGCATGGGCGTTTCCTGTTTTAGTGTCTGTCTATAGGCTGGGAGCAACAAAATAGAGTTGTGGCTAGATTTGCCAAAAGGAGGGCAAGGGAGGGCTTTGTATGCATCGCGGAAGTTAGAGTAACTATGATCCAGAATTTTGCCAGCCTGGGTCACGCATTCAATATGCTGATAAATTTAGGGAGCCTTGTTTTCAGATTAGCCTTGTTAAAATCCCCAGCTTGTCACGCCCTGGCCATAGAGAGGCTTTTATTCTTTATTTTGGTTAGGCCAGGGTGTGACTAGGGTGGGCATTCTAGTTTCTTTATTTCTATGTTTTCTATTTCTTTGTGTTTGGCCGGGTATGGTTCTCAATCAGGGACAGCTGTCTATCGTTGGGTACCATACTTAGGTGGCCTTTTCCCACCTGTGTTTTGTGGGTAGTTATTTTCTGTTTTGTGTTTCTGCACCTGACAGGACTGTTTTGGTTTTCCCTCTTGGTTTATTTTGTTCTAGTGTTTGTTGATCTAATAAAAATCATGAACACTTACCACGCTGCGGTTTGGTCTGATCCTTCTTCATCAGACGACCGTTACACAGCTACAATAAATGCATGGAGGTTACATGGAGTCCAATACATAGAGTCCAAAGTTCTTTCAGGGCCGTCGAGGTGTCTGCTTGGGGGGGATATACACGACTGTAATTATAATCGAAGAGAATTCTCTTGGTAGATAATGCATTTGATTGTAAGGAATTCTAGGTCAGGTGAACAAAAGGACTTGAGTTCCTGTATGTTGTTATGATCACACCACGACTCGTTACTCATAGGGCATACACCCCCGCCCTTCTTCTTACCAGAGAGATGTTTGTTTCTGTCGGCGCGATGCGTGAAGAAACCAGGTGGCTGTACCGACTCTGATAACATATCCCGAGTGAGCCATGTTTCTGTGAAACAGAGAATGTTACAATCTTTGTCTCTCTGGAAGGCAACCCTTGATCAGATTTCGTCTACCTTGTTGTCAAGAGACTGGAAATTGGCGAGTAGTATACTCAGGAGCGGTGGGCGATGTGCCCATCTACGGAGCCTGACCAGAAGACCGCTCCGTCTGCCCCTTCTGCGGCACTGTTGTTTTGGGTCGCCTGCTGGGATCCCGATCCATTGTCCTGGGTGGTGGACCAAACAGAGGATCCGCTTTGGGAAAGTCATATTCCTGGTCATAATGTTGGTAGGTTGACGTTGCTCTTATATCCAATAGTTCCTCCCAGCTGTATGTAAAAAGACTTAAGATTCCTGGAATAACAGTGTAAGAAATAATACATTAAAAAAATAAATACTGCATAGTTTCCTAAGAATGCGAAGAGCCGGAAGTCGGCGCCGGAAGTCAATCTTTGTCCGCAACACTGAAATGGGCTACTTCTATGTGAATTAATGAGACTTAACACACCTCAAATCCAACTGTTGTTAGAAAATAAAACGTGTTAGTTTGAAATTGACAAGTTGAAACATAGCCTATAGATAATTAGCATGCAGTGTGTCGTGGTTTGAGGGCAGTGTGCTTTAACTGCCCTGTTGTGTAACAATCCCATTTTGTATCTGACATCACGTGCCTAAAAACACTCACGCTAGGGGCAACCCTTAGAGATGTGTGGAACTCACATGAGAAGGTACAAACTGTTGGACTCGTGACACGTTGATATAACCTGAATATGCAGTAGATGCACTCCAACTGACTCATATGGTTGATGGAGTGAGGAAGACCACTCCATCCATTATTTTGGTGTTTGAAGAAGAGTCTCTCCCTTCACACGTACTGTATATTTGGGTTACGTGAGATACCCCTGTAAGAGCCTTCGTATTTGGACATGTGTTAAAAGTGTATGTAGACGGGAGGAGAATCGTATTCCAGTTGAGGTGGAAATGCTGCAATTGTGGTGGCGAACATGCGCCCAAATTCATGAAGTGCCAAGTTAGGGTGAAGGAGGGCTGCCCAGCATGTCTCCTATCCAGAGGTGTTAAGAAGAGTGGAGTAACATTGAAGAAACCATGGTAGTTGGATTAGAGAAACCAGTAAAATGTTACTTGCCAAAGGATCCTGACATGTTGCATGTTAAAAATAAATACTTTATATAATTTATTGCATTGGTTATAAACTGTACAGCACAAACAAAGAGGACATATGACAAAATAGGCATCGTTGAGTTCGGCTGAACATTTTTTGGGGAATCAGGGATTTTACAGCACAACCATTTACAAGAAATTTGAATGTTCAGCCGCCTGTGTAAGGATGTGGTTTGGACTTTGACTGAAGGAGTGGGGTGGGTTTTAGGATTCATTTAAATTGTTGTATTGTATGTGATGTTGGGTTTTTCCCCTTTCCAGCAATGGATATTTTTTTATCATTCCCTGCCTGTACAGTAGGTGGCGGCATGCATCTTAAACGTTTGTTTGCGGACCGCCATAATGCCAGAGAAGAAGAGGAGAGCAGTCTGAGGTTGCGGTTCAAACACACCCTCATCCACCTACTTATGCCCTTGGGGGAAATCCCCGTCGCCATCTTGGAGGGCGGTTCAAGTGATTTGCCAAGCAAGGGAAGTTTGCTACGTAAGCCCCTTGGCCCTCGTTTTTTGTAGAGTTTGCGAGTGTACAATTATGTTCACTCCGGGGCCTGAAACTCCCCATAATTAAATTCGCAATGAATGTACACCCGCTAAGAAAACGTTGCAAAAACTTAAAAACAACCTCAATGAAGAAGTCAACGTATACAAGTGTAAGTAAAAACGAATGCAAATAAGTCAGAAATTGTGCTACTAATGCACATGACAGCACAAACACCTCTCATAAAAAGTAAATGTTTTTGTTTGGTTATCTTTTGGAAATTGTAGAAATAAAACCTTTTCTTCTTCAGAAGTTCCAGCTAGGCAGGCTAACGTTAGTTAGCTAATTCATTTGCTAGCTATCATACAGTAGGCCTATATTAATAATTATATATTTAATATAAGTAGACATGCACTCAATTGACACATATAAATTACCCACAAGCTACCGGTGTCGGAAAACACAATCATGGCAGGATGAACAAGTCACACATGGCCAGGGGTGGTCCATTTAAAAATCATTACTTCCTCCCTCGCCCCTTGCCTTGCAAGTGTATACTCGTCAGAAGTGTCCACTTAATTTGAGGGCTGAGGGGATAGGGTGTGTCTTTAAAGTGTTTGTACTGCATTCTGAGTATCCATTCATTCCATACAGCAACTTCAACAGGAAGTTATCATTCTCAGCTAGTAGCAAGAAGAATAGTGAATTTTGGAAAGAAACCGCCACATGCTGTTGGAGGTAAAGAACAGTTAAATGATTTGTATTTATCACCACCAAACGTTTTGAAATACTTAACAAATAATACACTAGTGGTCCCCATTCAGTTGATATAGATAGAGCACCAGATAACGTTAGCTAGCCTGGATTTTGAATCATGGAGTAAGCAGGGAAAACCTGTTTTGATTTATTTTGATATACCAATAACCACCAATCACAGAATGTTTTTGGACTCATTCAGGGGTTTGTACCTGGTTAAGTATAATAGCGTTGAAAATTAAAGTTCCATTTATATTCCTAAAACTTTCAAGCTGCAATATGTAACTTTTTGGGTGACCTGATCAAATTCACATAGAAAAGTGTGCTATAGATCTGTCATTCTTATTAAAAGCAAGTCTAAGAAGCGGTATATGTTCTATGTGGGTTATTTCTATACTTCCCAAGTGGTGCGCGGGTCTAAGGTGCTGCATCTCAATGCAAGAGGTGTCACTACAGTACCTGGTTTGAATCCAGGCTGTATCACATCCGGCCATGATTTGGAGTCCCATAGGGCGGCACACAATTGGCCCAGCGTCGACCGGGTTAGGCCGTTATTGTAAATAAGAATTTGTTCTTAACTGGCTTGCCTAGTTAAATTAATAAAAAAATAAGTGTAATATTTTGCATTTTTTACACCAGCTTCTAACAGCTGAAAATACAATATTTTTGGTTATGGAAAATATATTTCTGTCACATTGTAATGGTTTTCCTCCTCTTCGTCTGAAGAGGAGAGGCGAGAAGGAACGGAGGACCAATATGCGGCGTGGTAAGTGTCCATGTTTTTTAAATTAAAACACAAACTGAACACTCCATACAAAACAATAAACGTAATGTGAATACCGAAAACAGTACCGTGTGGTGTAAAACACAGACACGGAAACAATCACCCACCAAACAACAGTGAAACCCAGGTTACCTAAGTATGATTCTCAATCAGAGACAACTAACGACACCTGCCTCTGATTGAGAACCATACTGGGCCAAACACAGAAAAACAACCTAGACACACAAAACATAGAATGCCCACCCAACTCACGTCCTGACCAACTAAAACAAACAATAACACAATAACTAGGGTCAGAACGTGACACACATGTGCTCCATCTCCAGCCTCTAGGTCGTCAGCGCATTATGACAACACCTGGACTCCATCACCTCCTTGATTACCTGCCCTATATGTCACTCCCTTTGGTTCCTTCCCTAGGCATCATTGTTTCTGTTTCATGTCTGTGCGTTGTTCGTGTTTCTTGTTTTGTATTATGATTCGTTTATTGATTAGATCACTCCCTCCCTGAACTTGCTTCCCGACTCTCAGCGCACTCATTACAAGTTCACAGCGGTTTGGATGGTACAATGGGAGAAAACTATTCTAATTATAGCAACCAGGAAATGGCAGAGCGATATCTGCATAGTGCATCTTTAAGTTGAAAATGATGCTGTCGCTGCTTCCACAAGACACATTGATAAATAGCCCAATGTCAAAACACAGTTTTAAAGTGTCCAAATCAATAACCAATATGCAGGGACAGTTAGTTATTTTGGGTTTTCAATATATCACAATCTACACGCACATGTGCAACAATAATAATCATATTATTATTAGCATTTTTTTTTAAACGAGCACCTTATAAACAGCACACCTACGTAAAACCCTGCTGTTACTACAGTATGTCACTGAACTGTGTGAGAAGCCTGCAAGTACATGACAATAACATTTGATTTGACTGAATTTGATTTGTCACCAGTGGATCCAGGTGACCAGGACTGCCCCTCGTTATTGGATATATTTTGCACACACACACAATTCTTTACTGCACTTTTCAACAAACCTTTTTCAAATGGACATGCTATTCAATGTATTTTAAATAATATAAATATGTATAAAATAAGTGGCGACAGAGAGTAGGTATGCCACTGGCTCCGACTGGCAGCTGTCGTGTTGCCGGTCTGGAGAAGGGCGACTGGGTTGTGTAAGGAAAACGGTGTGTCAGCGGGAGTAGCAGCGTGACCCAAACGGCCTATCGCAAGTGCTCTGTGAGTCGGTTTGGGGGAAAAAAGCTGGCACACCGCGATCGACCACTATGGAGGGATGCCGGGCTCCCGAGTGCTCATTGCTAACTGGGATGCAAGCCGCTTCATTGGGGGCTTACAACAGTAAAAACGCTTACTTCAAAGTGGATGTACTGTGACAAGACCTTCAGGGGCATATTTCAGAAATGTATTTCATAGCTCAGCTTGCAATGCCATTTTTCAGGGACATGAATCTACTCTTCATAGCCCAATTTGAATTATTGTAGCTCTTGCTGCTTATAATAACAGCATGTTGCCATGTATTGGAGGACAATTTATTACGTTACACAACAATACAAAAGTCATTGTTAGGCTCAATTCATGCATGGAACTTGGCCGTTTATTCAATAAATTGACGGAATAAGACTTGGAGTAGAGGGTGAAGGGCCAGAACCCACAGGAAGGCCTCCGCCTTCAGGAGAGTTTATGGGCCGAGGTGGAGATGGCAAAGCCTGTATCAAATACTAAGGAACATCTCTGAAGAGAGTGAAACTGACTAACAACCATATCCCATCTCTTTGAGTGTCGCGTGGTTTCATAGACAATGTGTCTTTGCATTACACTCTCCGCAACCCTGACACCAAATAAAATATAAGAAATAATGAATCCAATCTACAAGCTGACTCTTTATGCAGTAGCAATTGAGACTGGGAAGGTGGTTAAGAATAAATGGACTGGTTTACAACTCCTGATCTCCTGCATCCTTCTATTTCAGTGTAAGTCACAATATTGCAAAGAAAAGGTATCTGCAGTTTGCTTCCCACTTCCAGGTAGGCTACAACAAGTTGCCCTTATACACAGATATAGGATCAGTTTACTCAACAGCAATCCCTTCCTTAAAAACGATTGTGGAGGAAACACACAACTGATCTTAGCTCAGTTTCTACTAGAAGACTCCTTGCCACTTCTTGCTAACTAAAAGACACTTCACTTTGCCCTGTTGTTGTAGCCTTATGTTACACCCTTATCCTTACAGGTAGAAAAACAAAGTTCCCATGTGTCTTATTACAGTTTGAGAAGGTTACTCACCAGTTTGTTATGTTTGGGTTCTGTAGAGTTGGTCTGTCAAGTCCACCGTTCCGTAATCCCTCAGCCAGGGGATGACCTAATGACCCACACTTGGGTCGTGTTCACTAGAAACCAATAAAATGCAGGCTCGCAAGTTGAAATCTGTTCATTTATTACTTCACAAAGAGAAGTGCCCCAGAACATCAGTAAAACCACTTAAAGAGATTCTCCGGTACTTTGTAAACTTTTTTAGCCAGTAGTTCTGAAAGTAATGACCACGAGCCAAAAGTGGTCCCCGGAAATTAAGTACTACTGTTACATCACATATGTGCAAATATGTGCACCATGTCATTGCTCTCTCTCTCTCTCTCTCTCGCTCTGCTGTGTTTGCATCCTGCTAGCTGTCACTCAAATGGCGAGGGGCTGGCGTGGGGGGGGAAATGGCGCCACACAGCTTCCAGAAAACAGTTGGGATTTCGTGGCTAATGAAGTAAGACAGTAATTAGGCATGTATGAACTACACATGGACACATCCAACCCTAAGCGGGAGGATGAAAAAAATGCAAAGTTCCGGAGCGTGTCTTTAAATACGACATTTTCTATTCAAAGCATATTTATAATACATTGTTTTGGATCCTCTTACATTCTCTTCACCACATTGCCCGCATAATATGATCTTATTATTACAAATGTAATAAGATCAGTGATAATAATGAATGTTCTCCAACACAGAGGTGGAAGTACAGTATGTGAAAGTTGCCCCATGTTCTAGGCATGTAATCATAAAGCATCTCAGAGTAGGAGTACTGATCTAGGATCAGCCCCCCCCTGTCCATGTTATCTAATTCATTCTGATCTAAAAGGCTAAACTGGTCCTAGATCACCACTCCTACTCTTGAGAGGCATAGTTTTGGAGAGCAACTGTGATGTGGAGGAACCAACTTTTTTTCTTCTTCTGATGCTCAAATAAAATAAATGGCAAAGCAAACTCTCAAGTCTTAAAAAGATGAGAAAACATTCAATATATATATATATAGCAAAACTATGGCTTTACATTCTCATAGTGCAATTCGGACACTATAGGTACTACACATACCATTACTTGGCACAAAAGTAGCCAGAGTGCCAGTCTGTTTGTGCAATCGTGTCAACTCCTTTTCAAACATGCCATGTTTGTCTTGCAATATAGTTGTGGAAAGCACAAACAGATCTGAGACCAGGCTACCACAAAAATACTTGCTTCCCAGGCACATACAATAAAGCACACACATTCAATTTATTACATATCATTACATACATACATTACAGTATTCTCTTTCAGATTCAAGCGCTACTAAGTCACACACGCGGTCTCCATCACAAATGGCACCCCATACCCTACAGAGGAATTTAGTGGGATGCACACTAAATAAATAGCCTAGTAGCTCCAATGCACCTGCTAAATGAAGCCCTGCTCCAATGAGGTGGTTCTACTGTCGTTGTCATGGGGACAGTGATATCAGGGTTCAGGTGCATCCACCTTACCTCATTCATTACTAGTAATACTGTTTGTTATATTTGACCTCATACAGTACTGTTAACTAGCAACACTTTTATTTGACCAAATACAATACTATGAACTGTAAAATACTGTTTTATTTGACCTCATAGAGGGCTGTTAGCTGTAAATAATGTATTGTTTTTGAATACCGAAGACGGTTGGTTGATCAGATTCAACCAGCTTTTGGAGTTGATTTGAGCAACACATCTGTACATCTATATTATCTCGTACAGTACTGTTAACTGTAAAGACGGTTTAACATTTCAAGATGGTTGGTTGGTGGGCTGTTTGACCAGATTGAATCAGCTTCTGACAAGTGCTCTTTCTTGCCCACATTTATATAAATACTTTTCTTTTAAATTAATCTACAGCTCTTTGTAAGAGCTCCTTTGTAACAGCTCACCTTGAAAGGTTTCGGTGATGGGTACTGATTGGCATTTCTCTTGAACTACACAGACATTTCCCGTTGCAATTTTATCATACGCAACAAGTTCAATGACATGATTATCTAAAAACAAAATTCCATCAATGTTGCTGCAAACTAGGCTGTGCCTGCACAACACCTCGCATACCGTACCACTGTCCTGAACTTAGCTATGATTGGCGGAAATAACAATGGATGATGTCATCTCAAAACCTAGGTTCTGTCTCACATGGCACCCTATTTCCTATGTAGTATACTGCCTTTGACCAGGGCCCATAGGGTTCTGGTCAAAAGTAGTGCACTATATTGGAAATAGGGTGCCATTTGGGACGCAGACCCTAAAGATCAAATAACGCAAAAACAGAGGGACCATCAAAGTCTGACCAAACAAACAGACCCTATGAGCCCTGGTCAAAAGTAGTGCACACAATAGGGAATAGGGTACCATTTGGGACCAACACACATTTCAGGTGGACACATTGTGATGCACGGAGTCATTTAAATATTAACTCTGGGATGAACACAGGGAAATAGAGGTAGTGACCCAGGGTGTGTCTGAAATTGTACCCCATGGGCTCTGGTCAAAAGTAGTGCACTATATAGGGAATAGGGTGCCATTTCGGACATAGCCTCAGACTTGACCAAGTGGGCATAGTACTTAGTGGACTTACAATGACAGGTCTGACATGGAGATAAAGAAGGGGACACAGGGAAAGATTGCAGGTGCAGATTGATAGTCAAATTAATAGGGATGTGCAGGCCCCATGGGCTGGTGGTCTGGGCACATGTATGGGGAAACTGCGGTTCCCCTTCTCCACCATGTCTCCTCCTAATCTGTATTCTCCGCTAGATGTAAAGACACAATAAAGACAAGTATAGATACAGGGAGTGAACCGGAAAAGACAGAAAGACAAACAAACAATGACCAATAAAATATTTACTACCAGACTGGCTGCTAGGCCTAAATTAATGAAGTGACTGTGGGGTGGTGAGAGTTGGGTGGGGGAGGTAGTTCAATGTTACACCAGCCAATCTGATAGCGAAATAAATCCACTTCCTGTCTACTACAGAATACTGAGAGCTGTGCTTCTGGTTGGTGGAAGGGTGACCTGAAATGGTACCAATAACCTTCATGGAATTTTTGGTCAGCTTAAATATTATTGCTTAATTATTGAATTGCCAAACCTCAATTTCCATTGAGATTTTCTATTTCACGTTTAGGCATGAAATTATGTTTTTAACGAAAATAAATATTAGTTAAATGCATATTTTAAGATTCCTTTGGCATGTCATACCTTAAACAAAAATGAGTATATTGAATGTGTATGTTGATGTCAAATTAAAAAGAGCTTAAGGGCGACATGTCCAAACTCCAGTGCACAATATCGTCATCACTGTCCTTGTCGAAAATGACAACCATCATTTGTCATTGTCATGACGATGGTCTATAATGATATTTTACAATTAACGACTATGAGATTTGACAGTTAGTTTGGTCAAGATTCTTAAGCTTAATTGCTGAGATGCCCATTAGTATGGTTTTTGGTATGGCCATTTTCTGGTTGCCGTAAGGTTTGTGTCTCTCTTTCTGATTGGTTAGCGGCCTCCCTCTCACACTCCTCCACCTTCTCTCGCATCAGGTTCCTACGGTGATAGATCAGGTATCCGGGCAACAGGAATCCAGCCAATGAGGCAATGAGCAGACTCAGGTTGATCTGTTGATCGGAAGATAGAGTTAGTCAGAGAACTAACGTGTTTGAGACATACCTTTCTAATGAATCTTATTGCCTCAATTGTCTGTTTCTGCCTATTCACATGAATCCATTTGTATTAATTTGCCTTACAATCTCAGTAGTACAATGGCAAAGCACTAATGTCATCGTGTGTGCTGTGTGGGTCTGCATGCATGCATGCATGTATGTGATCTGTGTGTGTGTATGCTCTGTGTACGTGTTTGTGTGTGCGTGTGTGTGTAGCCTCACCCAGTAGGGGTCTCCTCCCAGGTGTCCCACCATGATGACGAAGAGAGGCTGCTGGAGGAGAGCGAATAGCGCGCTGATCATCGACTGCATACCCGTCAATGTCCCAAAGTGATTGGACGGATATCTGGAAGGGGCGGGATGTAATGGTTACCTCCCCAATCAAAACTGACAGTACCTTACCTGTGTTTGGTTAAGATAATACATATTTTTGATTTTTTTTGTGTTTGTAGCAATTTGTGAATTGTATCCAATAATTTAACCTTTCACTGCTATTGATATGTAATATAGTGTTTTCCAAATTGTGTAACAAACAATTCCCAAAGCTATCTGACACACACACACCTACGGATCTTACTGAGACGATCATAGCATGGGTGTAATGTTCTGGAAAGCAAGCGTCCAACAATGTGTTTAGTTGACGTTGTAATGTACTTACACGGCAGCATAGAGTCCTCCGGCACAGGAGTGGACGAAACCCCTGACCATGGTGTGGACGATGAAGGAAATTATCTGGGAGGGAGGGAAAGAGAAGGCGAAGGAGAGAGAAAGGGGGGTATTAGGAAAATAAAAGGATAGGGGGATGGAGAGGGAGAGAAATTGTTCATTTTATTTGGCCATTTAAAATCACAATACAACCACACACGTGGATACTGCTGCAGTTTAAAATCACCAAGGACGACACAAAAAAGTTCCATTGTGGCCCTAAACATATACTAAACACTAAACATATACAAACTAAACATATACACAACAAAATTGAGAGCTTTTTTAAATATTAGCAGCACAGATGTGCAGCGCGGTTTTGTTAAGCAGTGGGAAGGATACATCACACCCAGCAAACACAACCTACATCAGCTGGTGAGCTGAGGGGGAGCAAGCGATGAGTGTGGGAAGACAGGCTCCATTCAGGCTCAGCCTCCGATTATACACATCACACTGGCGACTCTCTTGTATCCCCATAGCTAACCAGTCACCACCAGCCTTCTAGTTAGCTACCCTTTGGCTGGTTAAGAAACACAAGCTGCTTTATGAAATGAAAAACAATAGCAGCATTGAGATGAATAGTAAAACAACAGTCTAGCTATGTTTTTATCTCCCTTGACTATAGACAAGTATAGAAAAGCCTTTGAATTTGTAGTCTCACTTAACTGTCCACTTTCCCCACTGTATTTCAGAGCCCGGTTCTGTAGTCAATGTAGCCAAGTCTCAATCTTTTCCTCAGAGAAAATGGCTTGATTCTAGCCCTTATCGTTCAAAAGATAGACTACATGACCAAAAGTATGTGGACACGTGCTCGTCGAACATCTCATTCCAAAATAATAGGCATTAATATGGAGTTGGTCCCCCTTTGCTGCAACAACAGCATCCACTCTTCTGGGAAGGCTGTCCACTAGATGCTGGAACATTGCTGCTGGGACTTGCTTCCATTCAGCCACAAGAGCATTGGTGAGGTCGGGCAATAACGCCTGGCTCGCAGTCGGCGTTCCAATTCATCCCAAAGGTGTTTGATGGGGTTGAGGTCAGGGCTATGTGTAGGCCAGTCGAGTTCTTCCACACTGATCTCAACAAACCACTTCTGTATGAATATCACTTTGTGCACGGGGGCATTGTCATTCTGAAACAGGAAAGGGCCTTCCCCAAACTGTTGCCACAAAGTTGGAAGCACAGAATCATCTAGAATGTAATTTTATGCTGTAGTGTTAGGATTTCCCTACGCTGGAACTAAGAGGCCTAGCCCGAACCATGAAAAACAGCCACAGACCATTATTCCTCCTCCACCAAACTTTACAGTTGGCACTATGCATTCGGGCAGGTAGCGTTCCTCTTTCATCCACCAAACCCAGATTTGTCCGTCTGACTGCCAGATGGGGAAATGTGATTCATCACTTCAGAGAAGGTGTTTCCACTGCTCCAGAGTCTGATGGGGGTGAGCTTTACACCACTCCAGCCGACGCTTGGCATTGCACATGGTGATCTTAGGCTTGTGTGCAGCTGCTCGGCCATGAAAACCCATTTCATGAAGCTCCCGACGAACAGTTCTTGTGCTGAAGTTGCTTCAAGAAGCAGTTTGGAACTCGGTAGTGAGTGTTGCAACCCAGGACAGATGATTTTTATGCGCTATGGGCTTCAGTACTCAACGGTTCCGTTCTGTGAGCTTATGTGGCCTGCCAGTGTTGCTCCTAGACATTTCCACTTCACAATAACCACAATTTGAGAACTGACTTGTTGGAAAGTCACTGAGCTCTCCAGTAAGGCCATTTTACTGCCAATGTTCATCTATGGAGATTGCATGGCTGTGTGCTCGATTTTACACACCTGTCGTCTATGGCTGAAATAGCCGAATCCGTTAATTTGAAGGGGTGTCCATATACTTTTGGATATATAGTGTATGACGCATAATACCGGCGCTACTTTTTTCTTTCTTTCTATCTTGCATTGGCGGGCCGCATTTTACATTAATCAAGCATATCGCGAGCCGTACTAAAACTAGGCCACATGCGGACCTTACCGTTAACCATTTGTTAAGACTACACCTTGTTCAGTCATGTTACCTCATTTGCTAGCTATAATTAACAACCTGGGGGCGCGTTCAGTAGGACGCAACGTTTTTGGGACGTTCAGATATAAATGCTATGTCGGGACAAACACGCCTCTCTGACACTTTGAATAAGAACTAACATCTCATCTGTTGATGGAATTTATATCTGAAACGTTTGAGAACGTTTTGCAACTGAACATGACCCTGGTAGCATTACAGCAGCCTATTCATTCATAGGTTGCATCTCCGTCACTTGGGCGCGTCATGCCATTGTTATGAATGTTCTCAAGGCGCCCTTTACCGGCGGCGACATAGTGGTACCCTAAAGTGGTGATAAGCCCAGTCATTCTGGACAGAGGCTAACTACTGTTTCGTCTAAATTACACTACTGTGCATGGAAATGTTCAACTATTTAGTAGGAAACAACTTTGCCAGCATTATCATGTCGTCAAATTTACTTTAGACCAGGCCTGGGCAAAGGTTGGCCCGGGGACAGTATGCGGCCCGCGACCTGATTCAATACGGCCCGAGGAATCATGCTTCGATCACAGAAAGAATTTGCGATAGTAAAGTTTTGAAAAACGTATTTGTTATTCAAATTAAAAGCCCAATGAATACTTGCCTTTGTGTAATGATTTAACTCCCACCGCTTGCGCGACATTTATTTTGAAGGCACGTATAAATAACTACTGCACGAGGACAGACAGTGACTGGCAGGCTGACCCACACGTCACAGTTACAAATAGTAGCTAGATAGAAATAGCACAGAAAATAGTTTTTCAATGATTTCAAAGAAATATGGAACAACAGTTGAAAGACAAGGTACAGGATTTCTTCTATTTCTCCTTGACCCTGGATGAGAGCAGTGATGCACGTGACACGGCGCAGTTGTTGATATTCTTTACGAGGCATAACCCCAGACTTTGAAATGACAGAGGCGCTTGCTTCAGTGCAGGCAATGAAGACCACAGCCACGGGGAACGATTTAATGGAGGAGGTTAATAAGTGTGTGGCAAAGCTGGGACTGAGTTTTGAAAAGTTATCCAGTGTGACCACTGACGGGTGCCCCAACTTCACAGGAAAAAAAGTTGGTCTTTTGAAAAGGATACAATATCAAGTAACTGAGCTGAACCCAGATCAGAAAATGATTTTCCTGCATTGCATTATTCATCAGGAGGTGCTCTGTAAATGTGTTCTGAAAATGAGACCTGTTGTGGATACAGTCACCAAAGTGGTAAACTTGATAAGAGCAAAATCTTTAAACAACAGGCAATTGGTCTCACTGTTGAAAGAGACAGAGTCGGGTCATGCAGATCTCCCCTACCACACAAACGTGAGATGACTGAGTTTGGGGAAGGTGCTTAAAAGGGAGTGGGATCTGAAGTCGGAGATTGCTGAGTTTTTGCAAATTAAATGAAAATATGTGGATTTCCCTCAACTGCAAGATAAAGAATGGTTGGCTGATTTTGTCTTCACCGTGGACATCATGGCCCTCACTGAATTCATAACTACAAGGTGGTTAACGCTCCCACTGACCTGCAACTTGAGCTTATCGATCTTCAGTCTGACACAGTGATTGGATAACTATTCAAAACAATGTCATCTCTTGATGAAAAAAACTTTCCAAAGATTAGGAGTCATGATCAGAAGATGTTTGTACTGTTTGGGTCAACCTATGTATGTGAACAGACATTTACAGTGATGAAATAAAACAAGTCAAGGCACAGAACATCTCTTAATGACTCTCACCTCTCAGCAGTCCTGCACATAGCGACGTCAGAAACTATACCTGATTTCAATGCTCTAGTCAATGCCCATCAGACCCTTCACTCGTCACACTGATTGACTAGTTTAAATGTAATGTTGAGGTCTCGCTCTTTCTTACTGTAACGTCCCTGGGTTTATAATCGCGGATATCGACTCTGCCGCTTGAGCATGCTTTTGCTGCACAGTTGATAGCGCGCTGGACTTCGGGCTAGAAGGTCGAGGGTTCGAGACCTGCTCCCTGCCTGTTTCGTTACATTATGTTTTTGTGCATACGCGTTAACAAGAGTTCTGTCCGTGGTGCTGAATGCAGTGTACTGTTCCCTCTGTGTAGTTCGTTGCATGTTTAATAATGAAAATAACTACCAAAAGGAGAACATGGATGTGGTTCATTTCTGTGCGTGTTAAAAAAGAAAAATAAGTAGCATATCTGAACGTGATTTACAGTAGATATATCTGTCAGCGCAGTCATACACATGATGTATAATCCTGTAATATGATTCTGGCCCACGATGGCAAAAAAACTATTCTAATGTGGCCCTCCATGGAAAATAATTACCCAGGCCTGTTTTAGAGAGATGGCAATGTTGTAATTAGCTAGCTAGCAACGTTTGTCAAAAATAGCTAGCAATGCTAACGTTATCTAGCTCAAATCCGGTGGCCTCCTCTCAATCTTCATTGTATTTCCAAGCCACTGTAATGCAGTCTTCATCAGTGCTCATTGACGATGCATTAAGTAGAATGCTCAATCGGGCATCAGTCCAAAACGAACGTTCAAAATAATTTTGTGACGAAACATGCAAACATTTGGTGGCACAGAAAGAAATGAACTAAATTCCTCTTGCCACTGCACTACCCTAACGAAAAAAGATTGCAGACAGAGTGCAGTACAATACAGTATAACTGCAGCAGTTAAAGTGCAGTCTAACTATATGTTGCAAATACTGTGTCCAAAATAACGTTGTTTTTTTACTACAGTAATTTTGCAGTGTAGATGCAGTTTTACAGTGTAGTATATTTTAACTGCAGTTATTCTGCAATTACTGCATCCAGAATACCAGTCGACTGCAGTTACTGCACTTTTACTGCAGTTTCAAATGTTCAATATTTTTTGTAAGGGTATATCTGACTGGGTAAATAACTTTATTTTTAGGTCATGTGGACCCAGTGACTCAGACCTGAGCACTTGGACCAGGACTCGAGCACAGGGGACTTGGGACTTGATTCGGACTCAAGGTTTAGTGACTTGATTACATCCCCGGGTGAAACTGGCATTAGCTTCCATTCAGTGGTGGAGAAAGTACAACATTGTAATGCCTGAGTAAAAGTTAAGATACCTTAATAGAAAGTGACTCAAGTAAAAGTGAAAGTCACCCAGTAAAATACTACTTGAGTCTAAAATACTACTTGAGTCTAAAAGTATTTGGTTATAAATATATTTAAGTTTCAAAAGCAAATGTAATTTCTAAAATGTACTTAAGTATCAAAAGTCAAAGTAAAAGTATAAATAATTTCAATTTCCTTATATTAAGCAAACCAGACAGCCCCATTTATTTTTTATTTTTAAATTCACGGATAGCTAGGGGCACACTCCCAACACTCAGACGTCATTTAAAAAACGAATCATGTGTGTTTAGTGAGTCCACCAAATCATGGGCAGTAGGGATGACCAGGGATGTTCTCTTGATGAGTACGTGAATCGGACCATTTTCCTGTCCTGCCAAGCATTCATAATTTAATTTTACCTTTGGGTGTCAGGGGAAAATATATGGAGTAAAAAGTACATTATTTTCTTTAGGAATGTCGTGAAGTAAATAAAAAATAGTAAAGTAAAGTACAGATACCCCCCAAAACTAATTAAGTAGTATTTTAAAGTATTTTTACTTAAGTACTTTAAGCACCACTACCCCCGTTATACTTTCAGACACCAATGTGGCAGCGGAACGTTGAAAACAATGGCAATGACGCGACCGAGTGGCGGAGGTGCAACCCGTACTACTTTGCCAATACAATACTTTGCTCCACCATCTGGTGCTACTCTCTCTCTCCCTGTGAAAGTGTGTATCTGTTTGTTTTGTATGTCATGTGCAATATTTATGTAGGCTGAATAGGACATTTACATGGCCAGATAATTCTTATATATATGTTTGTCAGGATGTAGGATGTTATGCAGTAAAATATGTTCATAGGACAAGGCAATGTATGTTTGTGCACATGGAAGTCAGTGATTCATGTTTACTATCGGTTAATGAGGCTATACAAATGTGACGCAACTCAAATGAAAGGGCGTTTAGTTGACAAACACAACCCACAGTTTTCATCATTTTGACAATGACTAGACTAAATCATTATTCAAATAACAAATGTGACTGTCACGGATCCCTCCGGAACTTTCATTACCCTCCCCTGTTCCCACTGAGTAGTACTTGTATATGTGTGCCCTTTGGTTTCCATTGGGCTGTCGATTATTGTTACAATGTCCGTTGGTGTGTGTGAGTACCTGTGCTGTGTGTTGTGGGCTTTCGTGCCCTTGTGGATGGCGCAGATGATTACGGGTCTCATCCCGTGTGTTAATCATTGTGCGCCTGTGTTATTTATTCGAGGTACTCCTCCGCTCTTTTCTTTTGGGTTTCTACCCTGTGTTTTGTTACATGTTTGTGTGGTCTTCGTCCCCGTGCCTTTACACGGCACGCCGTAACTTGGGCTTAATAAAAAAACAACTATTACGCATTCCTGCGCCTGTCTCCCGATCCATCATACCAACTTGACAGTGACTAAGACTGAAATATATTTTGTAAAAATGACTAAGGCCAGACTAAATTTAAATAAGAGTGCCAAAATGAACACTGACATGTAGCCAGGGTTCTTGTTGCAAGGTGAGTTATCAGCATTTTGTTTATTTACCTGTATATGGGTAGATATGGTAGGCATGGTCATGTGACTGTGTTCCTACCTGTATTGGGCCACGTTCGGTAGGGAAATGTTGTGGAACGTGGCAGATCAAAAATATCACAAATAGAGCTGACATGATTCCTTTTTTACATTTCAGAGAGAGGCATATTTGTCTATAT
This sequence comes from Oncorhynchus tshawytscha, assembly GCF_018296145.1. NCBI lineage: Eukaryota > Metazoa > Chordata > Actinopteri > Salmoniformes > Salmonidae > Oncorhynchus > Oncorhynchus tshawytscha. The sequence continues at coordinate 7,558,832 of NC_056439.1, read as the reverse complement.
ATATTTTAAAAAAATAAAAAACGTTTACCCCTGTTTCTCCCCAATTTCGTGGTATCTAATAGGTAGTTAGTCTTGTCTCATCGCTGCAACTCCCGTACGGACTCGGGAGAGGTAAAGGTCGAGAGCCGTGCATCCTTCGAAACAACCCTGCCAAGCCGCACTGTTTCTTGACACCGCTTAACCCGGAAGCCAGCCGCACCAATGTGCCGGAGGAAACACCGTCCTCCTGGCAACCGTGTCAGCGTGCATTGCGCCTGGTCTGCCACAGGAGTCCCAATAGCGCGATAGAACAAGAACATCCCCTAACCCGGGCGACGCTGGGCTGATTGTGCACCGCCCCATGGGTGTCCTGGTCGCGGCCGGCAGCGACTGAGCGCTGGACTCGTACCATTATCTCTAGTGGCACAGCCTTAGACCACTGCGCCACTCGGGAGGCCCCCCATATATTTCTATATTTCCACAACGCTGTGTCCTGTTGAACGCACCCCAGGTAAGCTGTGTGCGGTAGGGTCATGTGGCTGTCTTTTTACCTGTACAGGCAGGTTGTCTATCATCTGGATGACTCCGAAGGTGACCAGTAGAATGTTGGTGATGATGAAAGCACGGATGGCGTTTGTCAGTTTCTGGATCTTCCTGTCTCTCTTCGGGGGTTCAGGTTGGCTGGAAAGAAGAGGTCAGGGATGAAAAAAAAACATTTAAAAAAATGTAAGCATCAGGAAAATACCAAGGGTTGAGTTTATTAGGGAACGCCACAGAAGACATGTAAAAAAAAAAAATTAAATTACAAAGGAAAGCGAAAATGTGCATTTTAGTCCGTTTTCTTTCGTTAGATGTCTAATGAACACAACCCGGGCTCTCTCAGCATGCCATGCTTGGTCCCTTCTGAATTATTTCTCCCTTAAAGAGAGTGGCGCAGTGGTCTAAGGCACATCATCTCAGTGCTAGAAGCGTCACTACAGACACCCTGGTTTGAATCCAGGCTGTATCACAACCGACCGTGATTGGAAGACCCATAGGGTGGCGTGCAATTTTCCCAGGGTCGTCCAGGTTTGGCCGGTGTAGGCCGTCATTCTAAATAAGAATTTGTTCTTAACTGACTTACCTAGTTAAATAAAGATTTAAAAAATAAAGAAAGCTGAGTGACCAATTTTAGTCAACTGCTGTCCATCTCTCCAAAGGGATGAACAGCTTTTGTCACCATCTAGTGGTGGTTTTGTATTAATGCATCCCAGGCACCAATAGGCACATGCATGTAAAATACCTAGGGCCCAGAGATTTTCGTGGTGGGCTGTAAGTGTAAACACTGTCCAATCAGTATGATGGATGAGATGGGTGGTTTATAACCGAAGTTTCTATGTTCTCTCTCTCTCTCTTTGTTCCGTTCTCTCTCCGTTTCATTCTGTCACACACGAATGTGCACGCACACATGCACACCTCTGGTCTACATCGCACTCCTTCATCCTCCAGTCCATGATGTAGCCAATCAGAGGACAGGTGAGCAGGCAGAGCAGCTGCAGAGAGCCAAACACTGACGAGTAGAAACCCACTAAGGAGAGGAGACACACGGTCAGAAAACACACACACACGTACATACATGTGCACATACACAGTCACTATGCATTACCACACACACACACACACACTCTCTTTCTCTCACACGCCCGAACGCACGCACGCACGCACAAACACACCCCTCAACGCACACACCAGCTTCCAATACCAAACCAGGATCTTTCTCTGTTTCATCCTCTCACCTTGTTGCTCTGCCTCCTTCAATAGCTCCTTAGAGGCTGAAAACAAACAAAAAAACACACAGAAAGTCACAAATTCACACCCACTTCACACCCATCATAACAAATCCCAGATGCCATTCTCCGACAACTGTGACCATCCGGTGCCATATTCAAGTCAAGTTTTATTTTGTCATCTCAATATACTTGACAAAAAATAAAGATGAAGATATGTGACAGAATAAAGAAATGGCAGACTAACCGCTGCGTTCATGTTTTGTTTAACATCACTCAAAGTGAAACCGAATGTGAGCTACTACGAAATCAGTCTGCTTTCACAAGGCAAATGGGGCAGTGCCCACGACTTAAAAGCCTTCACAAGTGATTGGTCCTTACGGTGTGGGTCGCCGTGGGTAACCAGGAACTCCAGCATCTTGTTCATGGCGCCCATAAAGAAGATGATGCGTAGCTGGGTCATCGCCATGGTGATGAGACTCCACAGGAAGATGGGCGAGCAGACTGAACTACGGAAAGGAGGGCCACCTGTCGGGCGATTGTAGGGGATGGGCGGGGGTAAGAATTAAACATGAGATCATGACACTAGGCTATAAGTTACTTTTTCAATTTGTTAAACACATTTTTATTAAAAAGTTGAACAGATTAAAGTAGGGTTGAACTCAATACCGTCCATTTATTCTGGTTGGTGAGTGAAGCCCTGGAAGACCAGCTCTGACCGGTTCTGACCAGTTCCATTTAACTATCCGGTTCTAAGCAGTTATGTCTAGTTCTGACCGGTTCGAACCGTTTTTGTTGTTGATCCCATGCTATTCCTCACCCTGTGTCTGTTCTCCAGTTGGGAGCTGCTCTGACGAGGGATCTGGTTCCTGCTGCTTCGCAGCCATCTTCTCTTCCACCGTGGTCACATGACTGTAGAATCTGTCCCCCGTCACCTTGTCATCCATCACCATGCCACTCAGCTTCACCTCATTACTGTGGGAGCAAGGGGGAGGGAGAAGAGGGAGAGAGAGACTCCCTCAACGATTTTTGGGTTACTGTAACAGTCTATAACGTTAGAGTTATGTCATGCAATGTTGTGTTTATGATAGTAACGTTGTCATGAATACTGACGTGTAGCTGATGTCCTCCGGTGCGGGGAAAGACTCCCCCGGCCAATTGAGGAAGCAGTTGAGGAAGACGAGACCGGCTAGCCCCGACCACACCCACATGATCACCCTGAAGGACACACCTAGATCATAGATCAGCTGGAGGGAAGAAACAGAGGAAGGGAGGTTAGAAAATGCAACTATAATATATCACGATATCAAGTAAAGCCATCAAGTGATGCCTTTCTGTGAATCCTCAATCAATCAACAAACCAATCAACATTTGTCACAAGGTGCTCGAGGTAACAAACACTGACCTAAACTCCCAGAGGGAACTGAGGAGTAACTCTCCTACCTTGACTCCAGGGAAGGTGACGGCTGAAGAGGCGTAGGAGCCGATCATTAGAGACAGGATAGTGGAGCGCACGTTCCCAAACATGTTGGGCAACTAGGAGACAGAGAGAAGGGGGGGCAGAGAGGTAGTGAGATGGGAAACAGCGAGAGTGGGAGATAGAAAAGAGGGAGGGAGAGGAAGTCGGACAAAGATCACAGGTGAGCAGTGACTGTATTAACTGAATCCAGCAATTCTTTTTTGCAAATTGATGGAAAATGAAACGCAGAAATATCAAATGTACATATCTATTCACACCCCTGAGTCAATACTTTGTAGAAGCATTTTTGGCAGCGATTAGAGCTCTGAGTCTTTCTGGGTAAGGCTCTAAGAGCTTTGCACACCTGGATTGTACAATATTTGCCCATTATTCTTACAAAAACAAAATATTCAAGCTCTGTCAAGTTGATTGTTGATCATAGCCAGACAGCCATTTCAAGTCAAATCAAATTGTGTTTATCGCATGCTTCCAAATACAACAGGTGCATGTGATAATTGTCAATAATGACAATCACCTTACAGTGAAATGCTTACGTACAAGACCTTAACCAACAAAGCTTTAAGAAGTTAAGAAATGTTTAAGTAAAAAATAGAAAATAAAAGTAACAAATAATTAATGTGCGGGTGCACTGGTTAGTCGAGGTAATATAGAGGTAGAGTTAAAGTGACTATGCATAGATAATAAACAGAGTAGCAACAGCGTAAAAGAGGGGTCTGGGTAGCCCTTTGATTAGCTGTTCAGGAGTCTTATGGCTTGGGGGGTAGAAGCTGTTAAGAAGCCTTTTGGTCCTAGACTTGGCGCTCTGGTACCGCTTGCCGTGCGTTAGCAGAGAGAACAATCTATGACTTGGGTGGCTGGAGTCTTTGATCATTTTCATGTCTTTCCATAGATTTTCATGCCGATTTAAGTCAAAACTGTAACTAGGCCACTCAAGAACATTCAACGTCTTCTTGGTAAGCAACTCCAGTGTATATTTGGCCTTGTGTTTTAGGTTATTGTCCTGCTGAAAGGTGAATTCATCTCCCAGTGTCTGTTGGAAAGCTGAACTAGGTTTTCCTTTAGGATTTTGCCTGCGCTTATAGCTGTATTCCGTTAATTTTTTCCCCGAAAGACAAAACTCCCTAGTCCTTGACGGTGACAAGCATACCCACAACATGATGTAGCCACCACCACACTTGAAAATATATGATAAATATACAATGTGTTGTGTTGGATTTGCCCCAAACATAACACTTTGTATTCAGGACAAAAATGTAATTTCCTTGTTGCAAACAAGTGGGCATGTTTAGGAATATTGTTATTCTTTACAGGCTTCCTTCTTTTCACTCTAATTTAGGTTAGTATTGTGGAGTAACCACAATGTTGTTGATCCATCCTCAGTTTTCTCCTATCACTGCCATTAAACTCTGTAACTGTTTTAAAAGTCACCATTGACCTCATGGTGAAAATCCCTGAGCAGTTTCCTTCCTCTCCGGCAACTGTTAGGGTGGACACCTGCATCGTTGTCGTGACTGGGTGTATTGATACACCATCTAAAGTGTAATTCATAACTTCACCATGCTCAAATGGATATTCAGTGTCTGCTTTACATTTTTATTTTTAATTTTAATACAATTCTACCAATCGGTGTCGTTCTTTGCGAGGCATTGAAAAACCTCCCTGATATTTGTGGTTGAATCTGTGCGACCTTACAGATAATTCTATGTGCGAGGTAGAGAGATGGGGTAGTCATTCAAAAAAAATCATATTAACCACTATTATTGAACATTATTATTAACTTATTAGGTGACTTGTTAAGCACATTTTTACTCCTGAACTTATTTAGGCTCGCCATAACAATGGCTTGAATACTTATTGACTCAAGACATTTCAGTTTGACTTTTTTTTTTAACCCAAAAAAATAAATAAAATTCTACAAACAAAATTCCACTTTGACATTACGGGGTATGGTGTGTGACAGAACATCTAAATGTAATCCATTTTAAATTCAGGCTGTAACACAGCAACATTTGGGAAAAGTAAAGGGGTGTGAATACTTCCGGAAGGCAGTGGAAGTGCTCAAGATGCAATTCTATGAAAGTAACACCAGGTGGCGATATGAGCTGTTCCATCTTTGTGGAGAGGGTCCTAATATGCAGCTTTGCAACATGTGTTAGGTCAGTTACTCTGCTGCTTTAGGAGACACATGCTAGCCTGAGGCAGGGGGAATAGCCTTGCTTTGTATTCACAGCCTCTGACTTGGCATATAATATTGCTACACAAGTAGAAGGTTGATTTTAGACATTTTTTGGTTGCTGGCACTTTTGCAAAACAAACAGTTTTAACTTGGAAACGGTAGAAAATGTGGACATATGGGGTTATGCATTTACAAATGCCATACAAGAGGTCTTGTAGTTGCCTTCCTATTTTCCTCACTCATTCTCTCCCTTGTCTTTTTGGAGGACGTTGTGCAAGTACTGAGCGTCTGCGTGCCAAAAATGCATTTTTTGTTGTGGTTGCTGTGAATGTGTGTGTGCGTGGAATTGTGCAGGTGGCACAGTAGAAGCAGTGTCCTCCTTAACCTGCAAACAGCTGTGAGTATTTCCCCCTGTGTTGTGCCAACGACACTCTGCCAGTGCCAGCCTACGCAGATATAAAGACGCACAGATAACAACGTACATCACGTCAGGCTGTGTGTTGTCACCACTCTCTGCCCCTTTGGAAAACATCGCCTGATCTCGCGAGCTGACATGAATGTTCGCTGCACAGAGCGGTAAATTATTTCAAGTTAAATATAGTGACAACACGTACTGTGTCACCACACTGAGCTTAAATACATACCAGAAATTGTGACACAATTTCTCTATGGGGGCTTAAATCAAATTGATGTGATTTAGCTTTTTTTGTACATTGTATATAAACGTACAGACTCAGAGCAACAGCACTGTTTGCACTTCTCTTTACAGATGTGTGTTACGATTTGAAGTAGCACCCTATTCACTATATAGTGCACTACTTTTGACCACTACGTAGGGAATATGGTGCCATTTCGGATGCAAACTATGTCACTCCACACTGTGCCAAGCTGAGCTTAAAGAGTGATATCCAACACCATTGTGCTAACCTCTATTTAAAGATGTGCATTACACCTGGAACCTATAAAGACAGCATCGATGTAAACAAGTTATATAAATCATTTATATAAATAATAACTCTGTGTATCGTTCCCATCCGTCATCCCTTCACTATTTGTTCAATAGAAATATGAAAATAGGGAAAAGGTGGGAATTACCACTCCTTCATAAAATATATATTCTTCTGATGCTTGGGCTTCTGATGCTTGGGCTTCTGATGCTTCTGATGCTCTCTCTTTTAACAATTAAATGCACAATTGGGCAGTTCTCTCTTTTTAACAATTAACTGCAAAAAAATTCACAAAAAAACAGGAAGAAGCAAAACACACACACACTTTGACACCCTATTTCCAGTTGGTCACATTCTAAGTTTAACTGAGGACAATATCCCACTCTCTCCCTCTCTAGATCTTTCCTGTTTTCCACAACAGTCTCTCTCCCTGTTTTTCTATTCTTATCACCCCCCACCAATTTAACCCTGCTGATAGTGACATACCAGCCAGTACCACAGTTTTCCAGACCAAGTAACCTGACCAGGAACAAACCTGTGCCCTACACTTACTATATAGAACCCCTAGAGTTCTGATTAAAGAACCCTACAAAAGGGTTCTATATAGAACCTTAAGGGTTGCTATATGAAGTGATAGAACCATTTTTGGTACTACATAGAAACCTTTTTCCTACGAGTGTAGTTTTAGCCAATAACTAGGGCCTGCAGGTTTCCCTGGTCAGGTCTTGGCAGAGGTACGGATAAAGTTGCCCTATGACCATGACCATTCTCTCTCCAGGTCCTGTCGATCAGTGTACGGATCATGGCTGAGCTCCAGCTCGTTCTTAATGAACCATCGGAGGTATTCAGGGGCCTCAGCTACGTGCCCCCACACACACACACTACCATGGACATGGACTGACAGACAGAGACAGGCAGACAGAACCAAAGGTTGACATTATTTAGGTGGATGGAACGAAAGAGTCAATGACTTGGAGGGAAACGTGTGACTCGTTTGCCATGTCGTGCAGTGCTCTACAGTGCAACCGTTTACTTGCATATGCACCTAAATATTTTTGCTGCGACCTGGAGCTTTAATTTAGGAGCACCAGTGCGCCAACATTTTGGGGGGAATTCTGGCTTCATTACCTCCTATATTTTTCATTGTGCTCCCAAATTACTTTGTGAGCGCTTACATTTTTCATCTTAGGCACACACATGCTCTTTGTAAAAAAAAAAAAAGTCAGCGTAGAGCCCTTTCATGTGTGGGTGTCAGAGGAGGCTGGTGGGAGGAGCTATAGGAGGATGCGCAAATTGTAATGGCGGGAATTAAATTAATGGAATGGTCTCAAACACACCCAACATACGGAAAGCAACGCTTGACTCCGTTCCATTAATTCCATTCCAGCCATTACAATGAGCCCGTCCTCCTATAGCTCCTCCCACCAGCCTCCTCTGGTGGGTATGTGTACATGTACGTGTGTGAAAGAGGCAGAGAGTGTGTGAGAGAGAGGTAGAGGTACAGACAGAGAGGTAGACAGAGAGGTAGAGGGACAGACAGTGAGGTAGAGGGACAGACAAAGAGGTAGAGGGACAGAGAGAGAGGTAAAGGG